>NC_054546.1:38761326-39061326 GCF_017654505.1 Polyodon spathula | reverse complement strand
GTAATTCAGGTTAGTTGTTGGTGATATAACACTAAAGATTAAAAACTTTTAAACTAGTGTAATTTTATCATCCCTTATTGAGAATAACAAATACAAAATAAAAACTAAACACCTTAAAATTGTGTTTAAAATAAACTACTTGATCATTCCTCAAGGGAACAAAAGTAATGGAGTTGCTATGGCAGATGTTTTTTTAGCAATAATTTGGGTCCTTGACAAAACAACATGATATTTAATTAGATTTCTAGGATCTCAAAGGAAAGTAGAAGAGTGATTAATTTTAAAACAAGCGCACAATTTATTTCATTGTTTTAGGCTGAGTTGAAAATATAAAACACATGATAGATTTAACTGCAAAACAGAATCAGGCCTTGCTGTTCAGTTGTTCATCCTCTAGACTAGTCAAATGGACCAGTGATTGTCACATCAATATTACATTACTGCTTCATTATTTCTCAAAATCTGCTTTCTTGCTTGTGGGATCTCAAAATGAATTTAAACAAGGTTGTCTTGTTTGGTATAGTTGTTTTCTATACAATTTAATCTGATAACCTTCCAGTGTTTAAATAAAATGTTCAAGTGGTTTCATTTGAAGTTTAACGCCTTTCATATACTGTGTTGAACCCCCCCCCCCCCCAAAAAAAAAAAAACAACAACACAGTAATAAATAAATAAATAACATTTGTACTACATTTCCTACCTCTTAGTAATATCACAGCACTCCCACAGCTCACTATATTCACTTTGTATGTGCCAATTGTTGTGCCACAGCACTGTGCGTCGAATAACAGTTCTTTTAATTTCCTGTCTTACAAGAAATAATACTCACATAGATTCCTGTGCAGAATGCGAGTAACAGGCTTGGGTGGGGTCCTAATAACTGTAACAGGAAAGCAATGTTATAATGTTGTGGCAGTGTGTGAAAAGGTGGCTTCACCTGAAATAAAGTGAAAATAAAGGCAGGGAAACAAAAATATCAACAGCAAATGGTGATGATGTTTGTGTGCTAAACAGAGGTAGATACACTTTTTTTTAAAACTCTTTGTTGTTTGTTGGAGTGAGGAAGCAAACCTTCCTGTTGTCAGATCTACAGTAGGTTTTACTTTTTGTGTTTTATATTTTAAAAACTTTTATTTCACTTTTCCAGCCCACACGTTTTGGAATTGAAACAGTTCAAGTGATTTTTTTTTTTTTTTTTTTTTTTTTAGTTTCTTATTTTTTATCAAGAAAGATTCCTTTAATTAAAATAACTGAATTTAAAACATGTATTGCAATTAAGATTGCTGAAACATTTGGAAGTGATTATTTAGATGATGTGATTGTTATATTCTGTGTCTTGAGGACTTGATTGAATTTCGCCTGAAACTCAGAGAGCGTTATTCATTTCTGCTGAAGATCTCCACCAGCTCTTACTGTTCATAGATGCTATGGTTGGCTATAACATCTATTTCACTTCACACACACAATAAAGAATTGTAATTATGATTTTTATAGTATTTGAGGGAATAGTTGATGACAATCAAAAATACACAACTTAATAATACTAATACTACTACCTCGACTACTACTACTAATAATATTATTATTATAATAATAATAATAATAATAATAATAATAATAATAATAATAATAATAATAATAATAATAATAATAATGCTGTAATTCAATATATTGCTACTGTAGCTGTAAGACTTTGAAACAAACCTCTTGGTGCAAATGTGTAGTAAATATAATTTATATTGAAAGTCAAAGAAATTCAGCTTGTGGATGAAGACAAAAAACTTGATTTGAATGCATGAGATAAGCAAGGCTGTGTGTGAAAGAGTAAGCTAACAAGAAAGAGTGTGTGAGACTTGACATATCTGACTGAACTTTTTATGCATTTTCCTTATTGTCAAGGCAATAAAACCAAAAGAATGTAGGTCATAAACTATTCATAAACTATACGTGGAAGTAAAATAAACTGTTATATACTGTTATAACTGTTAATTGTAAAATGATAATCCTTTCTTAAATTTGCAAATGATTTTCCCAGCTTTTGCTTATATAATTGTAAGGGTGTTACCTTGACCTCAAGTTCAGAGTGCCTTTCTGCACATTTTGTGAAACACAAATTAAAACAATTGAAATTGTAGAAAAGTTTATAGGAATGTTTTCCTTTGTTATCAATAGTTCTTACCAGTCTCCCCCTGCGGTAACAAAAGACCTTTCAAATTGCAAAAAAAAGCAATAGAAAAATTGAGCCATCATCAGAAATGCAGTTCACATGTTTCAGGCATTGTGATTTTTATATTTTTTGTTTTTACACCTTGCTTCAGCAGAATTTGCAAAACTGAAATAAGGTAGAATACACTGAAGTAAGATGTAACAAGTTGTTTAAGATATAGCATTAAGCAATGTATTAGTTGCACTTTTGGATGATCATCAATCAGCCTCAGTCAAGAAAAGGTAACACAATTTTGTGTTGGCATGCTAATATAAACCACAGCATTCCTGAACTCTGTTATTTTTCTTGATATTACTATATTTTTTGTTTCAGACACTAAATAATTTTTATTAGGGAAAGGTTAAATGGAGTTGTAGAGTTCTACCATTCATGCCACAGAGCTCTATGGAACTATGTTTCGATTGCTGTGATTACAGAAATATCAGTCGTTGACAGGAAACGAAAAGCTAAAATAAATAACTAAAGAAGCTAACTGTATCGAAACAAAATGTATCAATTTTGTCTTAAAAGCTACATTTTAGTGTGACTCTTTTTTATTTGAAAACAATTAAATGTATAGTAAAGGATTAGCAAAGAAATAAAAATATGTTTAGATGATTATTGTTGTTTTAATAGCTACTTATCTCAATGTGACTTACTGCCCGATTTAGAATAAGCATACAACATATAATAGATGAAACAGAAAAACAAAAGCATTGATTAAAGTCCCCAACAATTATAGCATAATCTTTGTAATTGTCATTATTATAATTGCTAGAAAATAATTAATTAAAAAGCGGTGTAAGATGTTGCATATTAAGTCTAAATTATATTACATTTTCCTTTAAAATTTGAGAAATTATCTAATTTGGTGGTAATAGTTAGTAGCCGATTTGAAAGTCAAATAATTTATTTTATTTTTTAAAATCTGAAATATGGTTTATAGTGTATAGGCTTGCTAGAAACAATAGAGATAAGCAATTGAAGTAAAAAGCTTTTAGCATTTTGATATCCGACTGATTCTGAAACTATTTAGGCTTATATTTGTTACCTTTTTGTTGTAATATATATATATATATATATATATATATATATATATATATATATATATATATATATATATATATATTGAGGCCCTGCAGGGAGTTGAAATGCTTCTGAAATAAGACGCTTTATTCACTGTAAACAAAGATAATTAAATTTTAATCTTTTATTCAGACATATGAGCTAATATAACCAGCAATAAAACGATTGTATGAGAAAGCTATTCATACAACCTTGTTTTACCAGTACTGTTGAAACGACTGGATGCTTGATAGAAAAGGCATCTGCCCAGAACATACAAAATAGTGCCCTGAGATTAGTTTCCAATAAAAGTGGTAACTCATAGTGGGCTTGACTGAGTACTATGTGTAATATTGAGGGTCAAAGATGGTAGTTACAGGCAGTAACTGTATAAATATTGAGATTAAAGCTGATTTTCAGAAATAATTTAATCCTTGGCATGATTTATGAGGCACAGTGTGGGCTACCTATAGTACTACATTGATTGGAACACTTATTTTTACCTGGTCTGAGCTTTCATATTTTGTCTGTGTTTCTTGACCCCTTTCTCCCTTCATCAACCTACAGTATGAAACTACTTACATACTAATATCAATAAAAAATGGTTGATGTATTTGAAAAGACTCAAAGGGGAAGTGTTTAATCCCATCTTTAATTATCTGGAAGGAGATAAAACCCTGTTCATTTTACAAAACCTGAGCCAAACAGCTAACATGCAACAACTGAAGGTCTCTGAAGTGCTCTCTAATTGTTTATTTCTCAGTATAAAAAATAAATAAATAAATAGCAGGTAATTATAGACTGGGGAAGGTTTTTTTGGAAATATACTCCAAAAGATCAAACACTCTATAGATCTACTTTAAGTACAGGCTAGTGCAGGCTAATTTGTGGTTTGTTGTTTAAAATCATATTAAGAGTCATTTATTGCTCTAAGTCTTTAAGGCATGGACCCTGTCTTGTGTTTTTCATTTAGTGCCTCAGCAGCTGTTCCACAAGGAATGCTGCAGCATGGTGTACCCCATTAACCATTATTTATGCTACCCTGCTCAACTTAACAATACATCACTTTATACCATTTTAATCAGTATGTTGTATTTTTGGTTTTTACTTGCATCCGGGCCTCATGCAGAGCGCAAATCAATTTGCCATTTGAAATTGTCATTTTCTCTCTCACCTTCTAGTCTGGCAGCAATTATTGCCTTGCAACCACTTTTTTTTTTTTCCCACTGCCTGGTCCCCAGAGTCACAGTCCATTTTTTATAACCCACTGCATACATGCCTCCTCCATAACTAGAGGAGATTACAGATGACTTTGAGTGACCCTGGTATTAAACAACAGACACTGGAGAGATATAGCAAGGCTGCTGCCCTTCCTTCTAACAAAATATATAATAGCTAGAGTACTGGCCCACTCTTGCTTGTAAGAACAAAGTGAAACAGGAGGAGTTTGTCAGCTGGAAATGTTCTACCAGTGTGCTATTCAAGTTTAGCAAAGCAGCTTTAAATTAAAATGTACTATAAGCATGTCCCGAATGACCAATGTCGAACAGTTGGTTTCCATTCCAGTTTGCTACTGTGAGCTGTTATTTTGAGACTGTCTGAAAGGTAGGATATTTGTACGTGTCTCTGTGTCCCAGTAGTAGCTGTTAACACTGATTAAATTGGAGTTCAGACCAGGAGTGTGGAAAAAAAATGAACTGTAAACATAATAACGTGTCATTTCCTAGATACCACTGAGATAGAGCATACTGTATATATATATATATATATATATATATATATATATATATATATATATATATATATATATATATATATATATATAACATATAATATACTTGGGGTTAATAAGTACAGTTTTACGTGTGGTTCTAAATCTCTATTTTCATCTCTAGAGAACTTCTCTATTTCATCTCTTGCTTTTGATCATTTTAAGTAAACATCAAAGTAAAAAGGGAATTGCTGGTAGTAAATATCTAAACTTACTTGCAGCTCTATGCTGAGATCGACAACTTCACATTAAATATATACATCGTGATGTGTGTGCAATAGAAACATGATACATTTCCAATTTTTCTGTTGAGCTCTATAAGCCATTTTTATTAAAACCACCTGAAAATAGCACATTAACATATTGCCTTTGTGAGCATACAGTGTGATTTAAAAGAAAGAACACTAAATCCACAGGCCCATTGTGTCTCAGTGCTGACATAATTATGCATTAAAATTGGGCCCTTTTTCTGTCTGTGTGCCGTTGTCCCTTCAGAAGTATGAATATTTGTTAGCCTGCATAGATAGAGCAACGCAAAGGTACATCAAAACATCTAGCAAATTAGCTTCAACTCCCTGCCAATTCTGTAGTAAGCAGGACACAGAATTACTGAATGTCTTTGCTTATTAGAAAAAGAAAAAGAAAGTTGAACTGTGCAATTAAAAAGTTTGAATAGTTACATACTGTAAAACTCATTTTTGCACTAGTTGTTGAATGCGGTAATAAATAGGCAAGACTGATACATTGAGATATGTAACACATGTCTTCCTGGTGGCAACATTTGTGCATGTAATAACATATCTAGAAACTTAAGGAAATTTCCACAAGAATAAACAAGTATGTAATTTAATTGAAAATAATTATTTTATAAGGCGTGTTCACTTTAAATTCACAGCAAATCATATTTCAGGTTTCTGTGCCATTAATTAAAATAAACCTTTTTTGGGGGTGAAAATATTAGATTTTCAATTAGATGACTCCTAAGGAATATTTCACTTGACATTCTGCACTGTATTTATACACCGTTTATTTATTTATTAACTGTATTTCGCTAGTAATATATTGCCCTTCAGAAATGTGTTTAACACAGTTAGATATTAGTGCATATATTCTCCTCCCTGTGGTTATATTACTATGTTAATAAAATATCAAATTGCAGTGGAATGAATACAAATTCCAAAAGACACATTATTTGTTTCAAATCACAATAAATGCAACATTCAGCTTATTGGGCACATACTTCATGTTATTTACATTTATTTTTATTTATATTTTAAATTGCTGATAGTTTGAGTAGTGTTGTTCCTTGGGATAACAAAATACTGAGCTCAAGTCATGTGATTTCATAAAAACGCCAAGTGCTCAGTGTTTGGTATTTGATTTTAGTTAAAATATCCAAAATTAGTTGATTAAGAGTCTGTATAAATAGCCATTTGAAAAGACATGATTTTAATTAACGCAAGAACAGAGAAAGATACGACCATGCCGTGCTTGAGTAATGAAGATCGCCTGATTGCTATCGGCATGATTGATGGTGACCTGTCTATGAGAGAAGTTGCCCAAAGAATGAGATGTTCTGCTTCAGCAATCAGCAGACTAGTCCAGAGAAACCAGGAAACTGGCTGTGTGAGAGACAGGCCATATCCTAGAAGGCAGACGGTCACAACAACGGCCCAGGACCATTATGCTAACTGTTGCATTGTTCAAGACAACCGCTGGGGTGGTGGAAGTGTGATGATGTGGGGAGGAATCTCCTTTAACACAAGAATGCCATTGAGTAGATTGAGCAACCTTACTGCTCAGTGATACATTGGCGAAGTCCTTGAGTCAACAGTTTTTCCATTCCTGCAAGTAAATGTGGAAGTGTCGATTTTCCAGCAGGACAATGCAAGACCACACAGTGCTAGGATTACAATTGCATGACTTCAAGAAAACGATGTCCAGGTCTTGCTGTTGTCAGCTTTTTCTCCTCACCTGAGTCCAATGGAACATCTGTAGCACCAAATCGCCAGTGCCATCCATAGGAGAAAACCGCGACAAGCCAGCATTCGCCAGCTGGCTGTAGCTGCACAAGAAGAGTGGTGGAACATCCCATAGCAGTCTATTCAGAGGCTGATCAGGTCTATACGTCAACACTGCTAGAATTGTGGGATTTTCTGGGATTTTGTTTGATTTCTATGTTTAACTATTTGATTATATCCATTAGACCCGAGTGTTGCATTTCTTTTGTGCATCAGTATATATCTTAAACATTTGCACATTTGGGAGTGGGGGTTATACTACCATAGAATCATCTAGAGAAGGTCATGTCACGTATGCATTTTAAATAAAAATAAACCAAAATTACTTTTTTAAATTTTGATTTTGATTGGTCTTCCGATGACAAAACCGCATTTGACACAGATTTTGGTAGATTTTGGCTAGAATCATTCCTATGGCTGACATTTAAAATTATATTTGGAACAAACACCTTTAATTACTTGAGGATATAATATAATTACACTTGTTATTTACAAAACAAAGAAAAACAATACTTATATAAACAATTAATTTACAGAGCTGTGTGTTTGTTTTAATAATTAAAGAAACACTTTTTTCTATTTACATTATTCGGTCAAGTAAATTAAAGATGAAGTGTCACACAATCACGTTTATTGTGACTAAGTTGTTATAATATGATTTAAAGCCGATTACCTCATTATGATCTCTGAGTGTCACAAATTTTACTACTTTTCAAAACAAAAACAGTTGTTTATAGTCCGAGTAGTAACAGAGATGCATTTCATTTCATCAGAAAGTGTGTCCTGTCATGCCTTAAACTTGAAATGCTCTGTATGTAGAATAGCAGCAGTACAGTGGTTGCCAAGCCAAAAATAAACAGGTGGCTGCACTCAATACTATACTAACCAATTGCAGGTAACATAAAAGGAAGCAGTAGGAGGCATAAATGAAAGCTCTGTAGATTAAGAAAGAGACTATTCTAAGTGTACTGAGCAGACTCGACACATTATCATATTCAGTTTTATATTGATTCCGTTGCTGGTGGATATTAATGGCTGAATAAAGACTTGATTATAAATGCAAGGAAGGAAGACGGTTCTGATGTCTGAACTCATTAAATACTTATTTTCACGTTATTATTATTATTATTATTATTATTATTATTATTATTATTATTATTATTATTATTATTATTATTAAACAAACACTGCACATGCATGCCTTAATTACTTTTATCGAAATGGTTTTGCACATCTGGAACAAGAGAAAATAGTCAACTTTTTTTATGACAGACATCTTTAATTTTGGTCTGTCAAGAACTAAAAAAGGACAAATTCTAATTATTTCTTACTGATTAAAGCCTGCCATGACACTTCTTCTAGGTGGCTAGTACAGACGGCTTCGATTAGAAGTTCCACCAGGAGCCAGCTTCCCCCTGATAGTAATGTGATCTAATAGGCCAGCCTCATTGATTTCACGAGACAGACAGTAAGATGATATCACTTTAGACAGGGTTGAATTATAAACTTTAGGACAGTATTGTCTCAAGGACTACATGGTTCTGCCAATGTATGGTGAAATAGACTGGGGGGTCTTTGATGAATACTACATGCAACAATGTGAGAATTCCAAGTTTCAAGACCAAAAAATGGAAAAACATATCCGAACTACAACTTGCAGATAGCGCATAAGAAGAAGAAGAAGAAGAAGAAGAAGAAGAAGAAGAAGAAGAAGAAGAAGAAGAAGAAAAAGAAGAAGAATCGAATATCCATAAACGTATACCAAACAAAAATGATTGTACTGTATAAAAATTGTTTTTCTAAGTCTATGTCTTCAAATAGTTAGATTATCTGGGGAATATCAACCCCTCAATGCAATTTATATTAAATATAAATCATTTTAAATAATTTGGTTTACTGTACGGTATATTCACTGTTCAAAATCCCACATAATTACAAAAAAAGTACAGACCGCAGTGCAACCTTAATATTTAACAGTATTCCTAGAACTCCCATTATAGACAGGGGATTAGTGCAAGATAGATCCCAAAATAAGACTCAGTAAAAAATATTCACTCTGCATTATCAAATATGTTTTTCCATACAAGATTTCTAAATACTTTTTGTAAAAGTATTCATAGCCTTCTGTATATTTGAACAATAACTACAGTAGAGGGTACCCTGATATTAGAAGGAGACAACTGTCTGCAATTGAATAGTCTAGCAAGGGAGACAGTTGTTGTGTTCACTTGATGCAACCTCCAGTTAGTGCAGTGTACATGTATTGGAATATCATACAATCAATATTAGGAAGCTGATCGTTGCACGAAAGTCTATTTTATGCATCCAATTATAAATGTTGATGTCTGATGATATTTCTCATAATTTTCAAAGCTTTGCTCATACCTTTTTACTTGTATTGTGGAGTTTCTATACATACATTGTGTGTGCAGCAAGTCTTTACTGTGTCATTGCATTGTGTTAAAGATGTATTGCACAAACTTTAATCACACTATGTGGATTACAAAGGAGGGGTAAAAAGATACAATGTAAATACATAGTAATTACTTGCATTTAATGTAAATTGTTACCTTGCTTTCTTTAACTTTGAATCAACCGTTACATTTATCTATAGCTTATGGAACATCAGCTTTGACGTACAACACCTGCAAAGACTTGGCATAAAAATCACTCTAATAGTGCATTTTGGTTTATTTGTGTTCTTTTTTCTAGTAGAACTTACTCCAGCGAATGACATTTGACCATAATCTCTATTGTCAATGTTTGAAAATACTTTGAGTGAGCTTTTGCATTTGTGTCATAGTTTAAAATTCCTGAGTTTCTGTAGAAAAAAAAAAATGCTGCAATGGGCCATTAACCTTCAATAAATTAAGAAATGATTTGTGAGGGAGGTAATCTGTAACAGACATTTCCATATATATATATAAAGGAAGCAGTTATGCAGAAGTCCAGTCTACCTTTGGGAACAGGGTCATGAACTGTGACAAAAATGTATTTGCAGTGTGAAAGTAGTGAGACCATGCAAAAATATGAACTGCAATATTTAGGAATGATTATTATTATTAAGCTTTAGTATTTAGTATTAATTTGTTTGGATTCCATTTGCAGTCACTCAAATGGTTCAAATTGTCTGGCAGAGCTAGTCATTAAAAACAAATGTTGACAGACTTGTTTTATTACAAAGAAATGGCATCAGTTTCTGTAACAGATGCTCCTTGAGGATGTGGAAAACTGTGGAAAATCTCACAGAAAATCTTGAGGGTACACTTTAGTGTAGAAGGTGCATTGGATGAGATATTAAACCAAGGCCCTTTTCTATGGACAAGACCTATCGCCACCTTCCATAGAAAAGTATGGGTGTCATACATAAATGTAAGTCAAAGCCAACAAACCTGTGGCTTATCTCAAATCTCTTCCCTACAATTCTCTGTTCATCTTCCCATTTCCCAGCACTGGGTTGCACCAGTTTAAAACCCTGTAGTTAAAGCCTAAGCCTCAACAAAGGTAATGTGTAAGATCATGGTTAGTAAAGACTTATGACATATCTAAGCCATGTTTGAAGTTACGCAAAGCTAATTCAACAGAGCCCTGGTTACAAATGCAAATGATCTACTGCATATTGTCAGTGTGTCCTACTCTACCTAAGAGCGATGGAGAGGGTGCCATTGAAAAGTCGACTTCATTCTGGTTTACGTCAATGTGCTATTCAAGCACTGTGGCTATGTCCTACCAATTTGGATGAGGGTTTTTCAAAATCTCTCAAGAGGTGCAAATGCAAAATGTAGACACATGTTGGACAAGGTTCTCAAAAACACTCCACTCACAATGCAAGTATTTATAAAGTGAGACCATGTATCAAAATGCGTGGGGAGATAAAAGGCAGAGCTATGTACAAAAGGCACTCAAATAATGTCACAAAACAATTCTCACAAAAGCATGTAAAAAGATATAAAACCAGTATCAGTACATGTACTTTATAGTGAAGCTCTGTTTTGTTTATATATATATAAACTGTACGTATGTACACATAGACATAACAACATATAAAACACTGTTAGAGGTGTTAGTTGTTATAAAAGTGATGACATCATTAGGGTCTGTCCCTGTTTAGATCAATTGAATACAACGAAGAGCATACTGTAGAAACTCACAAAAAAAAAAAAACCCTTCGAAACTAGCCATATTGATATACATTTCAACACAGAAACCTTGCCTACCCCACCAGTGCTAGGAACCAATGGTTAAGCAAGTTATGCTGTAGAAATATTATAATTCATTATGTCGGAAAATTGTCATTGTCTGACTGCTATAATTATGTAAAAATACAAAACCAAAAACTAACAAGAAACCAGATTGAAGAGTCCTTAGCTAATTCGTTGTTTCCGAAATTACTGAGCCCTCAAAATGAGCAAACACAATTACCAGACGTTAGACAGAGCAGATGAGAATATGCAGGTAAATGTATTCCATCTTTTGTTGTGAAATTAAAACTGCATGTATAATTAGGTATTTCAACACATGAAGATAAAGTTAATTAAAACTGACCTAAATATTGGCTCTGCATTGTTAAGATGATCAGTGATGTGCTGAAGTGAAGGCAATCAAAAAAAAAAAAAAAAAAAAAAAAATCAAGGAGAGCAACAAACTGAAGCATCTTAATAGATGTGCTTTTTTTTCTTTGCTTTTGTGCTTTAAAAAAAAAAAAAAGTACAGTTTGATTACTGTTTTTCCATTTACAAACCAGGGGCTGTGCGTATAAACAGCATTGCTATTCCATGGGTGTAGGTTAATCAAATAATTTCTTATTGTTTTGCTCTATGTGTAAAGATGGACAGTAGCTGTGTGTTGTCACAAATACTGTTATCGAAAACCCCTAAGTTCTCTAGTTAAATAGATGTCAAAATACATTTTATTTTCGCTGGATGTATTTGTGTCTAACCTGAATAATGTTATGTTGATTGTAAACAACCAATGTCAACATTATCTTTCCCTCGTGTTAGGTATCTGAAAACAACATCATCAGTTCCACTGAATGTTTGGCTATGTTAATGAAACCTACAGTGATTTACTTATTCATATTGAATTTAGATTCAGTATTCCTGACAGACAATTCTTAACCCTTTCTCAGACGTTTAGTTCACTTATTATAGTGCTAAGATACGAAACTACATACCAATTTCTCCTGTTCATTTAGAGGTTTTCTTAAGATGCACCCTTAACCCAATTATATTAGTTTTCCGAGTAATATTCCCTGAGAGGCATACATGAATTACCCTACATACCAAACATATAATGTAAATCCACACTCTGGCACACACTGTACAAACTTTTGATTTGCGCCCTGTATGTGACATTAAATTGTGAGACGTGATAAAGAATGAACCGGAAAGGAATCGCTGAAGAAGATGTGCAAGAGTGGACCTCCTCCAGTTTAGGGATGCATAGTGTTCAAATTAGATATCTTCAAAAGCTGCCAGTTCTTCAAAAGCTGCTCTAAATTCATCATATTAAGTACAATAGTCTCCTGTACAGTGGAGCATAATCAGAGCTCTTGAAGCTTAAGATTTGTTTGGTGTAGGTCATAACTCTACAGGCTTAGCTGAGCACAGAGCCAAGCCTAAAACTAAAATACCACATCTTAAAATTCAGCAAAACCGGTATTCCTACGACATTGTTATTGTTTTATAAGTCTGGATAGCAACAACCTTTATTTTCAATACCCAGTAGATGTGATATCTGATCTTTGCTGATATGAACTGAGCACAGGAAAACTTCAGAAAAGCTCAGCTGAACCATGTACTTCAAAAGACTTTTAGCAACATGCTTCAATTATTACCTCTTTCTAACGAACTGTTAAGCATCATCACATGGATTATAAAATACCTTTGAACCTATGGATTCATTTTCAATCTTCATTGATTTGCTGTGTGTATGTCTATATATATATATATATATTCAGGTTGTGGGTTTCGGGAGGTGTTTTGGGGCTATGGTTGGGTATATAAATATGTAACTGTCTAGTTTGTTCTACTAGCATTATGAAACTGTATATGCATACTTCCAGTGATATGTCCTCCCATTCATCTTGCACAGTCTTATACTTTATGTTGTAGAATACTGCACATTTTAAACCTAGTATAGAAAAGCTGGGTTCTGACCATTGTATCAAATAGATGGTGTAATGACTACAACATAAAATCAAATAGAATTCCGATAGTAAACTAAAGATACATTTAGAATTATGCAAAAAAAAAAAAAAAAAAAGATAATAAACTTTTATTTATAAATAGAAACTTCAAAACCTTTATGTATATATTGGCGAATAAAAACAATGTAGAGTGTATTAAGTCGATCTTTGATGTATTAATTAATTCAAGATGCTTTAATTAAAACTATTTTTCAAGAAAGAGAGAAATACCATAACTCACCCCCCCCCCTACCCCCCGTGAAGGAAACTACTTGTTTTATTAGTCAGCCAGCCTACTGAAGACTGACAATCTCAAGGAACGACTCCAATGCTTTTATGTATTATTCCTTGTTTCTGTTTGAATTAATCAAACAGAATGTAAAATGCTTCACAGCAAGGAATTCAGTTTGCAGATTTAATTACTAGTGCCTATTGGTGTCTTGTATAATATCTGCCATAATGCTGCAATGTTGAATCAAACACTAGCATTGGTGCACATCAGCTCCTAGCAATTTACAGTGCTGTAGGTAACAAGATGTAGCTATTTTGGCAAAGCTCAAAGTAACACAATTGCCTTTGATCCCTTTGTCTGTATTGTTTGAAATCCCAGTTAAGAAGGAATAATATCACAAATCTTACCTTCAACTCTAATGTGGATTGTTAATTTTCAGTTAATAAAAAAAAAAAACACCTATGTTGCTATTTAAATTCAGTTTGTGTGTATGTGTGTGTGTGTGTGTGTGTGTGTGTGTGTGTGTGTGTATATATATATATATATATATATATATATATATATATATATATATATATATATATATATATATATATATATGCACGGACTGAAAAAACACCTTTGTTGGAAAGATAAATGTATTTACCCAGGTTGTACATGTATGACAGCATTTCAAGTTACATAGTTGAAAAACTCCGTAAACAACGGGGCATTTGTTGCTGCCTTGTAAATTCTACAACATATAAACCTGTTATGTATAGTACAGTAGTAAACGCATATCAGTGTCGGGTACATTGCATAACAGACCAACAGTCCGCACACACACACAAAAAGTGTTAGTCAACGGCGCTGTGTGTTTCTTTATTTTCTCCTCTCATATATATTTTCATCTCCTATATATTATTGATCTGCGGGACAATGAAAATGCTTTAGGCTAATACAGATTTGTTTTACCTGCACGGCAAATACAGTAGCAATTCATAATTTAACTGACATTTTGTGTTAAAATATGTTAGCATTTTATAATAACGCTAATAATAATAATAATAATAATAATAATAATAATAATAATAATAATAATAATAATAATAACACAATTCCAATACATAAAAAATGACTATATCCAATCTAAAACATAGAGTATACATACTGTATTTTAGCAATGCTGATACCTAATCATCAGGGTGCAATTCATGAGATAAGGCTGCTAAATGATCTCTCAGTCCTTTCTGGCTACCAACCCCCCAGTGTTTCCAATTCCATCACTAGCTAACCCTGTGTGAATACTGTGATGGAATGAAGCAGTTACACCTGTTCACTCGTCTTTATGGTTCATTATGTTTTCGTTACTCCTATTTTGCAGTTGCCTCGGTTTATACTTGTGTTACAGTTTGAATTGCAAGTAGACACTAGACATGTTAGTATGGGCCATGAGACAGCAACAAAACCAATTGGTTAGAAATGACATCTGCCAGAAGCTGCATTTATTCGCTCCTTGGAACTACAGTACAATCAGGAGTTCTGATTACATGACAATTCACTTGTCAAAAGGTCGTCCTGGCCTATTCTGTTTTGTACTGTCCATAAATAATGTGGATTAAAAAGGTTCATTTTGCAATGTCAGTTTTAAACTTAAATATTAATTTGGTGAGCCTGCTCTATGCACAACATGTAAGAGTGATGCTATTTATTTCTTTCTTTCTTTTAGCTACAATCACTTTTATGCAGTTGGTTGAATGTTAAATCATGTTGAAGCTCATAAGAAAAACGTATGTAAGTCGGAGTTAATTTTTTGAAGTCAGTTTTGCATGAATAGATATTCCTCCTCTTTTAATGGCTCTCTCTTTTCTGGGTGTTTATTTTTTTTTAACAGTGAGTCATGTTTAAGTAACAGCTCTGTGTTTTCCACCTCATTAGGAAACCCTACAGTATGTCCCAATCCATTCAGGATCCATGTAGATCTACTGAAATAAAGGGTCTGTCTTCCTCGGTTGATTATTATTTTATGACGAATATACTTCTTAACCTTGTAATTTTGGTGAGAAAATTCCCCAAAGCGTTTCCAGCCTTATGCTCTGAGTATTTAATTAACAAATGTAAACAGGTGTGTTTCCTCAAAGCAGTATACTTCATGAATGATTTAACAAATCTCCTTAAGGATCATCAATGAAGCTCATGGTAATGGAAAGCAGGCTGACAGGCTAAGCCCTAGACACAATTCCAGTTTTAGCTTGTTCAAAAAAGTTGTCCTTACCAAGCTAGTTATTTTTAGTGCAAATTTCTATCCTTTGTTCAACTTTCATTTTAGTTTATATATACCAGTCTCAGGCAAAGCAGCACATGGTAAAGAATTTGAATAATAAGAAGCAAGAGGTTGTACCTGATTGTGCCTGTAACTTGTCCATGTGAAAGTGTTCCCATTTGTAACTTAACTATCCAATGTGCTGTGTAAAATAGCAAAGGGAAGTTTGCCCTTCTCAGAAGACATGCAGTGAACTATTTCCTTCTGAAAGAAAAATCAACAAGAACCAATTTAAGACAACAATGCCCTTAAGAAGAATGATGGAGGAAACGTACATTATTGGAGGGTGTTCCAGTCAGTTAATAAGTCGCTTGTCCCTGGCCTTTGATATTAACCAGGCAAAGTCCATGTGCCTGTGGTTGTTGGCTGTCTATTGTCTATATGTCTCCCTATCAGTTGTTTCATGGGTTTATTATAAATTCTTGGTATTTTCGGCATGATACTGGCAGCAAGGAAGCACAGAAGAAGAGCTGTAACTTAATGAAAGAGACCTTGCAGAAGATGTACTTAGGGCAGTGCATGATAATATTACCAGTGTGGGTTCCAGCCTTGATTAATGGACCATTTATATCACCAAATTCCACCCCCCCCCCACAACCACCACCACCACAAAATATTTAACTACTGTAGGAGCCTACCACTGCTTCAGTCAAGGAGCTTGTTTGAGATATAACAAGATCAAAAAATGAGTAAAAATAACAAACAGCTTATAAGCAGGCAACATTGCAGTAATTGGTATCCATAACGTACATCACCACTCAATAGAAACAAACCACTCATCAGACTGGAACACAGCCAGCCCTTTTCACTGCATGTAGGAACTGAGGAGAATATAATTAAGTACTTATGTATCCAAGGAATCCCAATGTATTTAAACCTGCTAATGCTCTATTATATGGATTGTTATACTGGTACTCTGAAAACTTTAAATAACCTATCCCCCCTTTGATTTAATCAGTCTCTTATCCAGACACTAGGTTATTCTACTTGTTCCTCTTGTTGATTTAATAACACCACTATATGATTTGATAAGTTGCATCATGCTTAGTTGCCACTTAGTTACTCTCAGCAATGTCTTGTGGATATCTCTCCCACCTATGAGGGTTATAATTACTGGTGATGGACTGTAGCCAATGTCTCTCCACCCCTATGACTGTGGGGCTCTATTGAGAGAACAAGGGAATCACCACCAGGATTGCAAGCTCTATATTTTGACAGCAGAGCTGTTGGCAGTGTTCTGCTCTCTGGGAAAACTGACTTTTTACAGTTTTAACTTTTAAGTCCTAAGTGAACTAGGGAGCTATTAGTATCTGTCATGTTGGATTAAATTTTGCATTTGGAACTATTAGAACATTATAATTTCATTAGTTAGAACCCCGCAGAGATGATGCTAATATTTTGTATCTGTTTGCAAAGTGCTTTTCAGAAATTTTAGAGGCTGCAGATTGGGTTACACATTGCAGATTTATTTCTGCCTAAAATGTCATTAATACTTGCCATTTTTTTTAAATGTACAATGTATAGTGTAGTGATGCTGTAGAAATGTAGGCTGTTAATTAGTTATTATATGTCTTTGTAAGCCTACAAATTCCAAATCTATTTATTACTGTACACGTTTTGAGACTCACTGCATGTATAATAAACTGGGTAGTTGGTAACAAAACCTCACACTCATACTAACAAGTGCCTTCACCTATTTATTTGTTCACAATATTTTCTAAAAGGCACTAAGGGAGAGTATATGATAGCATTAGAACCACTTCATTTTATATTAAGATCCTGCATTAGAGCCAGGGGAGAAAATATGTCCTCCAGTAAAATAAAATGATCTGAATATTATTTTCCTAGAGGTCCATTTATTCCTATAGTTGTTTAGTGTTGTCCTATGAAGATGAAAGTAAATGTATACATTTATTAAAAAAAGATAACTTGGGTCTCTTTGAAATAGTGTGTGTAAATGGGGTGGAAGCGAATCCTTTGAATACAAACAGATGTTACAAACTGACAGAGAGGTATATGTGCCAAATCTGTCACCGAGAATTAGATGACAAGGAATAACTTTCAGACTTTTTTTGTCATTGTTGTTTGGAAGGGATTCAGACTGTCAATAAATGTAAAATGATAGTATAGAAGTGCTGCCAGTTCCAATAAAAGAGCAAAGAAATCACAAGGGAAGAGATAACCTTGCTGTAATTGAGATTCATCACAGAGAGAGGTGCCTGCAGAAACACAGCACAAATTAACATTACTGACCAGTAGAAGAAGAGCTCTCCATTTTTTCTAGAGTTTTATGTATTTGCTAAGACATTCACGATGTATGCATTTTTCTTTTAAGTAGCTCAAATAAAAATATAACTGTGGTCAAAAGGATTATTTCAAAGTGAACATTCAATTCACAATACACAACATGTATTAAACCAAAGCATAACGTATATATAGATACTGTATCAATGGCTGGAAAACTTGCAAGATATTGGAAGCTTCAAGTAATACCCTAGCATACCACAAGGAGATTACAGACTAGTTTGATGCATAATACTGTTGGCCATAGTCTTGAAATTGCCTCTATGTTACATGTTACTGCAAACTTGCATACAAGCCTGGCTCATTTGTGTAGTGGTAATACGTTCTCTTGGCTAGTGTGTGATCACCCAGCCTTGACCCTGTATTAAACTTTTTATCAATAATGTATTTTCTGTTATTGTTATTGCACTATGTTTAAAAATAATTGAGTTTGGAATGCAATCTACGTGACTGCACACTAAAAGATATGATGGGTGGGGGAAATGATTGAAAGAGCATCACAAGCAATAAAAAAAAAAAAAAAAAAAAAACAGTTGCTGCTTTTTGCTAGAGGTCTGTTTTAAAACCAGCACATATGTTGCAACACCACTTATCAAGATGAAAAGACCTATAAATGTGAAATTGACTTCATTTATTGTAATGGAGCTGAGAACAAGGGGTGACAAGCAAGTCACACTGCTTTGCTGTGTAACAGTAGATGGACATTTTACATTTAAAAAACTGCTTTACCTGTGTTGATAGCCTGTTAACTTAATCATATCGGGAGTGGCAGACTAATTATAAATCCACAAAGTTGGTATTTGGCCAAACAGAAGACCTAATCCTATACTTCGAGGCTTGAGGTGATTGTAATTGGTTTGGGCTAATGAACAGCAACTGACAGGTACTTTATAAGACTCCTCTCAGCTTAAACTTAATTGTGAAAGACAAGATAATTAAAAGTCTCATTATTAAGTCAAGATGTCCTTAAAATAGCTGGCACAGCATCAACTTGCGAAACTATTTGTTTTTAAGGGACTGAAGCCCATCATGTTAAAGCCAGCAGACATTTAAATAAGAAACAAAGTAAAAGTATGGTACAGGCATCTTAAGTATAGTGCCAGACAGTATATATCGCATTATAGTTCACTAAAATTAATATGATGAAAACAGTTTAGCCAATGGAAATAATAAAGACTCAATAAAACACCATCAGAGCCAGACTGACATATGTACCATCAAAAACACAGAACTACTGTACAATATTCAGTTGGTTATCCAAAGAACTGATTGAAGTTCATCAAACAACAAATATTGTTGTGCTTCTCAGAAGACTCTTCCTTCTTGTGCTTGTGTTTTAATTTGATCTGTCAAAGAATGTATTATCCATATTTTACCTCATCTTGGAGTGACCACTTGTTTTTTGTGTTTCTGCATACAAAACAGTCCAATTTGAGCGAGGTAGAGAAGCATGCAAGATAATTAGAATAATATTAATATTTTTATATAGTGCTTTTCAAGGTGGACCACCAACACCAAGCACTTTACAGATGTAGGCTGTGAACTGTGCACATTATATGCAGAGTCACTTACAATAGGACAGTGATTTAACATCTCGTCCACAGGATGGAGCACAAGGAAGTTAAGTGACTTGCTCAGGGTCACACAGTGAGTCAGTGAGTGGCAGGGGTGGCATTTGAACCGGTGAGCATTCTGGTTACAAGACTTTGACTTTAACCACTGGACCACACTGCCGCCTCAGGTGTCCTTAATTACCTACCATTATGTTGCACTCCAGCCACATTGAACAACTGCTTGCACAGCGTTTGGGGAAAATTTTGTCACATAACATAGATTGTATAGTTTAGCACATACTCCTCCATGTCTGTCTTTCAACAGATAAAATGAATGTTTTAAATATTCTACTGTAAACATCAACATTGCTATCTGAGCACTGTCCTTAAAGTCAACATGATGTTTTATTGAGCCCCTTATTGACGTCAATAAATACAGTCAAAATACAGTAGAAAGATGTCTGGCTTATGAGTTGTATACCTCAGAATTGAAATCTGCCATTCAGTTACATGCACACACACACACACACACACACACACACACACACACACACACACACACACACACACACATACAAAATGCCTGACTGTGCAGCAATTCTTTCAGGTCTCTAACTTTTAAGAATCTGAATCTTCAAACTTTTGAAATGTTCAAGCAGCTTATACAGCACAGTAAGACTGCACACAGGTTAAAGTGTCATAAATGTATTGATGACATTATATGACAATCTAATAAGAATGTAAATGCATCAAGAGATTCATTTTAACTTCTGGACCATTTTCATAGTCTCCATGTCCCATTCTAGCTATTTTATTTTCAAATAGCCTTATTCATGGCTATTGATTTTCTTTTGTAAACCACTCGTGACTTTGATGTATGGCCCTATGCAGTGGGGTAGATGTAAATTAGTTTCCACCGCTAGCCAATTTTAGTGCCTGTGGCAATTACAATGAAATAATTTATTAATAAACTGGAACATGCATTTTTAATTTTCAAATGAGTAAATTCAGACTTTTGTATTTCTTAATCCAAGCATAGTTCTTTGCGTATATTCATTATTGATTAAAAAACCTTCAAACTTGTCTTAATGCAATCCTTCATTGTAATTTCCTTGCTTAGGGTTAATTTGCTGCTATTCATTCTTCACATTCATTAATAACTGTTACAGAAGTTCTTCTTCATTAAGCTTTATTTGCTGCTTGTTTCATTTAACATGCCATCATGTGAACATTTTGAACTTTTTCTATTTTTCATGCTTTATGCTATTTATCATTTTCCTGCTAGTGGTTATTTAATCTCTCATTTTACATGCAGGGTATGTATCACAACATAAAGGTACCTCTGGCAGCTTCGGTGTATAATAAAGTTTGGGTTTGTCACCGGCTCCATTGTACTGACACACTCACTTATGAAACCTATGTTCTTTTTTGTTGAAATAGAAACTGCTGAAATGTATAATACAACATGTACTTTACTGGCTCAGAAAAATAAGAGAGTCTTCTGTACAGCTGAAAATTACATCTTTTTTTAATGTACGTGATATGGATAAGGGACTAAAAATACAGAAATGTAATTTATTTAGTCAAGCAAATGAGAGGAAAAAATATGAATATTTCCCAGCTGTTCATTTTATAAATATTTCATGTTACTATGAAGAAAGTTTTTTTTGGATTCATCATTTGATTTATAATTTGATATCCTTGTGGTATGCTATAGTGCAATACAAGAACACCTAAAGGTAAGGCAAGATGCTTATCATGAGAACCGCACCTGTGGCTTCAGAGTCCGTGCCAGTAGAGCATTCTAATTGGATTTCCTCACTGTTGAACTGCAGAGCAATAACTCCAGCATCTAAGCCCTGCTGTAGACAGCCCAGCAGAGAGACTAAATAATTGGTGTATTTATCCCCTGAGATGCAACACATTAAGCATTTTGAACCTGCACAAGTTAGGAAGGTTAGACCTTGACCACATTCTTTGTTTTTGTGCTATACTTTGGTCTCATGCTCAAGAGAATCACAAGCTAAGTACTGGCAGTCTCTTCTTATGTGACTCAAAGAACCAGCTCCTATACTCAGTGTCTGTCTCCTTCTAGCCATGTGGGATATACCTATTCTCAAGAGACAGAGCCAGCCTACTTCACATCTTAAACTAATGTGCAGACTGGTTAACTCAAGGTGAACCCATAACTTCCACTTCAAAGGCTCCAAAATACTAAACTGTTTCAATGGCACACTTACCCATGCAACTAGTGTAAATGTGAACATATATGTCCTTCACCCTGTCATTTGAAACTCAAAGTAACTATGTTCACCCCCCCCCCCCCCCCCCCCCCCCCAAAAAAAAAAAAAAAAAAAAAGTTATGTATTACTTTGAAAGGGTGATTTTGAAACCATGTTACATCCTTTTAAAAATAATACTGTTAACATAAAGGTTGACTACTGACTAAAACAGCAATTCCACTTTAAATAAAAATGCTATTTCTGAAGCTGAGGAAAGCTTTTGTTAAATATCTGCGAACAAATTAACAAGTATTTATTTTGGCTTCAATAGCCGAACGGTAATGGCATAGATGTCCACGTCAGTCAGCTCCTGTCCATTAATTTAAAAATATAATAAATAATTCCTACAGTATAACTTGCATAATGCATTATTTAACATACCAGTACTGAATTCACAAAATATTTAGTATTTACACCACTACAGAATAAGTTTTTTTTTTTTTTTTTTTAATGTTTTAACCTTTCTCTATACACACCTGATAAAAAATGTATGCTTGAAACTGCCGGTCTGCTGCACAGTTATCCTTCATGGACCACTATAGTGCTGTGTAATATTTGAAGGGATAAAACCTGATATTGATGTGATACATGAAGTATGTGAAGACAATTTGAAGTATTTTTTGGTGAGTTTCTTAAACTGTCACAGAAGCCCCTGCAGTGTTTACAAGAAATTGATTACTTTACCTTGTTTGTATCACAGCAATATCTTTTTTTCAAAATAATCCCAACTGTTTTGATATATGTATTCACACAGCGTGGGTGAGTCAACTGAGGATTTCTCATACTCAGGAACGTTTGCCAGGAGAAAGATTTTTGCTTCTAAACATTTCAGTGTGTCCAGTGCTCCCTCCTGCTACAATGTTGGTGCTCTGATTGAAATGAGTGATGTATTGTGGAAACAGAAAACAAGTATTGTTGCAGGAGGGAGCATGATCTGGATACACAATAATGTCCTTGTCCATTATAATTCCCATTGAACAGCTGTGTTGACTGTTAACCCAAATTTTTCTCTTCAATTTAAATTTCCATTACAGAAGTATTCTCTAAGTAACAAATATGAACTCCTTCAACAGTTTTCATTGCAGAATAAATTGCAGACAAAGGAAACTAAATGGTCAGTTCTACTATGCTGGCCTGTAAAGCAACAAATGACAGACACACGCATTTCTGAATTGATTTTGTTATCTTGGATATTCCATCGTGATGTAATTTTTCTGGGCTGTAAATATATTGTACTGTAGATAATAGATATAGGTGATGTGATTAATAGCTAAGCACACAATAACAGCATTGCTTTGGACTGTTAATCTGCTGAAATTGAGAACATATCCAAGGCAGATTATAAGATTTTGACAAAGCTCTTGACATTTTCCTGAAAGCAGCTATGTTGAATGGATATTCAAAAAGACCAGGTGGGTTTTTGTTAAAATGTGTTTTGTTTTTTTCTCTTCATAATTATGTGGGTTGCCAGGTTGATATCCTCACCAGCTGCTGCTCTCCCTTTCATCTGTGAAATGCTTTCCATTAAACAGACACAAAATACCTGGACTTAGAGGTTTGTTATTGTAGGCTGGTCATCGATAGATTAAAGACTCTATTCTCTGGGTTTCAGCATTGACTAGTGTTCCTGTGCATTCATCTCCCCTCTTGGGATGTGAACACATGAGCTACTGTCAGTTTTCAGCTTTACCTTTTTTTCTCGTTGGTTTTTAAAAGTTTGTATGTAAGCTCCTGATTTTTTGTCTTATTGGAAATCTTTTTTTTAATTTTTTTTTGTTTTGTTACAAAAACATTTAATATTAAAAATTGTTTATTTTTATCATTCAACTCTTTTGTTAGTATAATTGATTCATCCATACTTCCATGCTATTAAAATGCAGTCCAGAACTAGGAATATAGTGACAGAACAGTCAGTGTAACCACTGGGAATTAGTATATTATGTCTATAAAGTGTTAGTAAATACTGTTTATATATATGTGTATGTGTGTGTGTGTGTATATATATATATATATATATATATATATATATATATATATATATATATGATGGGATATAGGGATTGGCAACACTCTTGTTTAAATTAAAAAAAAAAAAAAACTAAAAAAAAATCTTTCCAGCAAATCTTAGCAGCCAGACAGAGACAACATTCAATATTTTTTTTTTTTGTTGTTGTTGTTGATAAATGTCAATGTATTCAACCTATTTGTATTTAATGGGGAAATATTGAAATTTAGTCATCAGCTAACCCCCTATTGCTACTGTCAGCACAAAGTAGATTGTAGGTCTGACCTATAAAAATATTGATGAAGGAAGTTAATTATTTATGAATGTTTCTTAACAGATATTCAATCACAGCTGATCTTTTGTGGTATTTTTTCTGCATACATAAATTGGGTACCTCAATTAAATAATCCTTTAGTTTTTTTTTTGTTTTTTCAGGTAAAATCACATTATCATATTTAGTAGGCAGCATCTTGAATGATGACCTTCAAACTAAATAAACAAAATTAAATGGGGGGGCTGATATGTATTAAAATGTACATGTTTGTATTAAAATATTTTGGTCTATGGCTGTATATGTCCTCCATGTTCCAAAAATGACACAAGTTGAAATAATGTAATTCTTTATTTTATGTTTTTACAAGAAAAAAAAATGGACAGAAACCTTGGATAAAATGGATAAAACTTTTTGCCCGTAGACATTAGCCATGAGTTTTTTATTTATTCCTTAGCACCCTAAGATGAAGATAGTTTCTCACTGGGTCTGGATCACATGACCCACCCACCCTCATCCACATACACTGGAAAGAAGGTTTGTGTCATGGTGAAGTTGAACGGCGGGAGGGGGGGTGGGGGGCAAGGTTGATAATTTAACACGTCTAAAGTTAGTTTGATCATTTAGCTCCTAAATTTTCAAAACAGCTCAGCATCAATTTTCAAAACACTTTGCACCCCTGAAGAATAAAATATAAGGTCCCTAAAATATAAGGTCATACTCACTCAATAATAATATTTAAATTTTAAGACACTTTTTTTTACCCAGATGGTTCAAGCTTTTTACACATATGGTCCATCCAGATTAGTTTTAATTAGTTTTAAAACTGAAATTCTTTAGTTCCATGTCTATATCTACAGTAGCTATCACCAATTGAAATAGCCCCTTTGAGCTACTGTACTAATACCATTGCAATTAATAGCCAGTTGATGCCTTTCAGTAAGAGAACCCTAAACTGTATTGAGCTTGAGAAAATTGAACACTGATTGATGGCAATAGACTTTATGGTTAAGATCTTGAGATAAATAATTACAATGCAACCCTGGAGGGGAGGGTTTGGGGGAGGGGGTCTGACTGAAGTTCGAAGAAACAGATCCAAGGTTGCAGTTTTCCATGCTTCCAGTCTTGTTCAAAAATAATTTGATAAACTGATCCCATTCCCTACTTCTACTGCTGTATACGTCAAATATAGGGATGGCTCTGTGCATTGTGAGCCCGAGAAGTCTGTATATTCAACGTATATGGACGCCCTTGTTGTATTTATAATCCAGGTAAAACAGTGGATTTGAAGGAAAAATTTATATATAAATCATGTTCAGGGCAAAAAAATATTTGTGTTTTTTGTTAAATATCCTTACACCAAATAAAGTAGTACCATGTATAACTTTGAACTACACATTAAGTTAAGGTGAGTAAATTCGATTAAAACATGTAAAATAAAGTGTAAATATATATATTATATAATATATATATATATATATATATAATATATATATATATATATATATACTGTGCACATTGCCAGTGAAAAAAATATACCAGGGTGCGGAGTTGAGATGGCACTGAGATATATTTTTTTCTTCTTGTCAGTGCAGACACGCTGAGCAGAACACACGTGAGGAATAGAAATAAATTCAGCGAAGTCTCAGATTTCAATAACTTGTTCACGACCTGTGTCAGAGAGGGATGGATAATGTGCACAAATGTCTTTTTGTGTTTTTCTTTAGCGTTTACAAACTGCTAAAAAATATATTATTTGAAGAGACAAACTCAGGGTGAGTAAGCGTAGACAGTGATTTTTCTTTTTTTTTTTATGGGGTTGGGGGGAGGGGGTATTTTTTTATTTTGCTATCATCCAGTTAATTTAATTGTTCTTCTTCCAAATCGGCATGTCTATTTACTATTTTGAGATTTTTTGCAGGTAAATGGTCAATCAGTTTTATAGTTACAGCTGTATGTGGCTACCGATACCATTCTGTGACAAGGCTCCAACTGTCCATATCCATCCAATATATGGAAAGCTGGAACCTTGCTCGACCAATCACATTACTTGTCTCATGTTCCATTATGAGCCCTGGATTATAAAATATAATTATAAATAAACAAACCACACAGTAGTAACTACTGTTCTGAAATCTGACAATCTACAATCTGAAAAGTACATAACTTACTCCATACAAAGCGTAGTAGTTTTGATTTTGATGTGCGAACAGTGCAGCAACTCAGAATATAATATGACTCTGCGTTACTAGAAAGGAAATAAGATTTGTACCAGTGAAAGCACATTTATGTACAGAGTTTAGTTGTGAAAGTTCACAATAATCTCCAGTGAAAAAAGAAAAATCATTACATTGACACAAATAGCAAAACATGGAAGAGCAAAACAAGGAAAGTTGCTAGAAAAGAATGGAAAGTTCTTCTAAAGTACATCTTTGATTGCCCCTTGTTAGGGGTTAGACAATATTATTTTTATACAAGGTAGTGTACTTGCTTTATCATGTTTTAATGTAAATAAATATTTATCAAACATAAGAAGTATGAACACTGGGACAGGTGGAATGCAATTAATATTTCAATTGCGCACATCCAAACATATGTGAGAGAAACATTTTAAGAGCATTGCAATATTTTCTTTACAAAGATATTCAAATTGACTGGAGTTACTCTACATTGACTACGAGTTACATCTAACGAAACATATATATATATATATATATATATATATATATATATATATATATATATATATATATATATATATATATATATATATATTCACTTGACATCTTAATAATTCAGATCCCTTCATTAAAACCCATTTCATTCCAGCACCATCATTCAATCTTACTTTCCTCTCAATTGATTAATCTGTGTATCATTACTTTAGACAAGTCATATGTCAATTCATGGCAAGTTTATTATTCAAAAAAGTCGTTAGAACTGGCATGATAGGAATTGATTCTTCATTGGTCATTTCTTTTCAATTTAAAAAATATTTTTGTTTTGATCTTCTCTTTTCATTTCATTTTCCACTGGGCTGAATGATTTGATTTAAAAAGCGACAGACACAAGATAGAAAAACAAACAACCTCTTCCTGACAGCTATCTTAACAACTACCACATATTGCTAATTAAGTAATAATTGGACGAGTCTGTTGTATTTGACCAGTCTGTTATAGTTTACAGAGCACCAATATAATTGTCTGATGTATGATATAAAAAGTAGTATTCCGGAATCTTATTTTTCTTTTTTGTCAGACCTTTCAATTGTATTCACTGCTGCTACTGTATATGCTTTTCAATTGGCCATACTTTCTACTTTTTAGGGAGGTCAAACCAACTTGTTTCGTCTAGCTTAATTAATCATGAGTTGGGGCACCAGTTGAATTATACACGTATTTAGAGGTTACTTTTCTCACAACACAACAACAAAGTTATTTTCTAGTAGGATTCTTGGAAGAAGAACTGGCAGCAAGCCTGGACTCATTTACACCAAATTGAGGGGCACACCAGGATACATAAAATATGTACGGTTAACCAGAAGAGCAGAGCTGAATTTAGAAACAAAAATACTTTTCCTTTAACCTTATAATTAACCTTATGATGTGTTTGTTACTAGTTGTGTTACATCAACAGTTGTATTCTCTTTTCACAAAACAATACACACTTGATAACATTTAGAGAAAGGTATCTAAAAAAAAGAAACAGCAGGTCTGTCCTGCAAAAAAAAAAAAAAAACAGAATAGATTATTCCGTGCAGGACACTATGTGAATTTTAATTAATTGGACACAAAGAGGAAGAAATAATTACAAGTTCATAGTTAATAGTTCATCAACATTTATTTATTTATTTATCTATGTATTTATCCAATGGCTTTACTGTTTCAGCCAGATGCAGTAATGCAATTGGGTATGTGGGTGGAGGATACAACATACAGATATTTCCCAAGATATTTCATGATACATTAAGCTCCATTAATTCAAGTCAAGTTCCTGGGGAATTACAGAAAAAAATAAACAAAAAAAAAAACAAACAGAAAAAAAAAAAAAAAAAAGAAGCACTCCCCTGGTAAGAGGGCAATGCTAGAAGCAGAAGGCAATGCTAGACAGGGACTTTTATTTCTCAGCTAAATCAAAGAAGGCAGAGATCCCAATAGAATTTCCTAATAGGAATCTAATGACTAGTACATCGCTAGGTTTTCACAGCAGCTATGCAGGAGGACGTCTGACAGGCTGTATAACCATCTCTTACATGTCTTACAAAGACAACTTAAAGATTCTACAACAGATCTGTTGCAGATTAAATTGAATATATCTCTTATGTCTAGCCCGATCAAGAATGTTGGTACACTCCTAACTTCTTACATATGCTTGAGTGGAACATAAGTGGATATAAGTGTGTTTTTCTAATCAAGTCTGCTACAGTACATATTTTTTTGTGTTAATTATCATCATAGATGTGCAGTAGCAGTGTTGTGAGATGAGGTTAAAAGCTCTATAACCTTGAATATGCATGGTAAAATGTATTGTTACTGAATCATCAATAAGATATTGTAGATATATTAGAGATACATTAAAAAAGATTGATCTGCTAACAAAAGTAATACAGCGAATTGTCTGTGACAAACAAAAATCAGTTTAATAACGGCAGTATACTGGTCCTGATACCTACTATTTTTAAATGCTGTTGCTGGTAGTAGCAAACATCACTAAACATCTTCACTCTCGGGACTTGCAGTTTTGAAATAAAATAAAGCAACTGTACAATTTTCAAAACTATGCCACAATATGCACTTTACATAATCATCAACATACCATCATGCCAGCAATTTCTATATGATTATTGACTTATTACATTGTATTGCTTAATGTTGCTCATTTATATTTTACAATAGTCTTTTTATAATCATCAACATTTTAAATTTGATTTTTTTCTTATTGACATGCTTCCAAACGTCTTAATCTGAGTTACATAAGGGTTTAATGAAGCATGGAGGATAACAAGTTATATTGGTAATAGGATGAATCTGTAGAAAGGTCTGCAATTGGGAAATAGACTATAACACCATATCTTAAAATGGGCTGCTGTGTAAACGCAATCGTGATTGAAACTCAATAATAAGGTACTATTACATTGGATACGTATTTATATTTATACCTTGTTAGAAACAGGTTGATTGATTGTGAGGAAGACAGAAATAGAAAGCCTGAAGAGAAATATTTTTAAATTCAAGATTTTGACAAGGATACTGATACATTTTAACTATCTTAGTTTACATGTTTGCCAATCCAGTGCTCAGTTAAGTAAGCATTTAAGAATATAGTAGCATAATACATTAAAGCCCAATTCAATTAAATTGGACAGGACACTGCTGAGGTGACATGACCTAGGAAGTGAAACAGTAACAAACTTCCTGGAAGGAAAGGAAAGGAAACTGAGAACTGTCTTTAAACAAGTGGAGTCAGGTCTTTTAAAAAGTAAATGCTTGTTTTCAGTGATACATAGCATCAAAACCCCTTCCAGTTAATTATAGAACTGACGGCATTAACTGTATTCAGTCTCCTCACCTACTTGTCACAGAGAGTCGTTGAAGATGGCGGTGGTTGATTGCTGCCATGGAAGCGATTTTTGAAAATCTCACAGTTTTAATCTTGGCGGCAGGGCTTTATTTACCAATTGGTTGCCTAGTTACGAAGTGTGGAGTAGAAAAGATAACTAAGCAAGTGAAAATCATGAGTAAAAACAGAATTAGAGTTTCCTTAATGCAATCCTGAAAAACCCAACATTCTCTTCTATAAATCCCAGGATTTTGGGAGCTCAATTAGCATGCAGAATCCCAGGATCAGGATCAGGATTCCTGGAACTGTAACCCCTACTCACCATGAGTAATAATAATAATTATTTGATTGTTATCTCATTGAAATTTGCAAATGACGATGAAACCATGTTATTAATGCAAACACAAATTATGCTTTTGATGACCCCAAAACAATGCAGTGTATTTCAATTAAAATTGAGCTATTTTTGCACAAGGTGACTTACACAAAGCACTAATAACTTAGATGCTGAGGAGACATGCTGGTTTGATAGCACACCAGAACATAAGATTTACAGAACCATGGTGTTATTGACATTTCTCTTTCAATGACTGTGGATTTTAATTAAACCCCCAGCTGTTAAGCGTATTTAATTAAAGTTTCACAAAATGCATTTTACCATATTCGGATGATTACTTACAATTCCTGTCAGATCACCAATGTATACTGCTAATGTTTCTGCTATGTAACTTTAATCAGACTAGATGCCTTATCTGACCATATCAATTTCTGCTATAGCAATTTTGAAAATGTACATGTGAATAGGCCTGAGCCATGACGAGTGAGAAGCAGTCAGAATACAAAAGCAGGTGCATTTTTACTATACAAAAAAATCTAAATCATGAGGACACTGTCCCTTTACCTTGAACTAAGTGTTCTATTAAACAATAAACAATTTCAAAGCCTTCAGTCCTTCCAAGTGTACATAGTTGCAAAAAAGGAAGTTAGACAGGCCAAGCGAGAGATAGAAATGAGCATTGCTAAGGGGTCTAAAACCAATTCCAAAAAGTTTTTCCAATATTATAACATTCAAAGAGGAGGTAAAATGTCTAAGAAATACAAATTCCAAAATCATAGACAAAGAGAAAAAAATAGCAAATATATTAAATGATTTTATTTTTTTTACAAAAGAGGATACGGGCAACATGCCCCACATGTCAACCTTTTCCTGTGTAGTTTTAAATAGGTTTAGCATAACAGAGGCAGAAGCATTAAAGGAGCTAGGAGATAAACAAATCCACTGAGATCCTTCTAATAGTACTCAAAGAAATGAAAGAAGTTATTTACAAACCGCTAACCAAGATCATCAACAATCTCTTGACACAGGGGTTGTACAGACAGACTGGAGAATTGCAAACTTAATACCGATTCACAAAAAGGGAGACAAAACCAAACCAGGTAACTACAGACCAATAAGCCTGACTTCTATTATATGTAAACTTATGGAAACTATAATACGATCTAAAATGGAAAATTACCTATATGCTAACAGTATCCAAATGGCCACCTCTCATTTGTAAAATTTCGTTTGTTATTATGTTCTTATATTTAAATGGAGAGGCATTTCCCTGTTAATGCAAACCTGCCTATGCAGGGCATTCTTACATCGCCGTCAAATTATATTTCCCTAAACCTCCCTGGACACTGTACAATATTTGTCTGCAAATTAAGTAGCTGTTTGTTGTAAGTGTCTAGTCTTCAAAGTAAGGAGTAGCACAGCTAACTTTGCTAGGAAGAAGTGTGGCAGAGCAGGGGGAGGAAAAGTGCAGTCTTTGAGGTATGGAGTGGATACAGAAGTGCATGTTACCCTGCTCCTTATATTTCTATTGACATATTACAACACCAAACATATAAACCATTTATGATAATAATAATACAAAAGTTTTTACTTCAATTATCACATTAACATGTTTTGTGGTGAAGCTAAATACTACAAAATACAACGTTTAAAAGTTTATAGGCCAGCTCTACAGCATATATGGGTTAAAAACACTTATCAATTTCATTTACAATAATGCCTGTTTCATCCTCTACAGTTGCTGTATAAAAGCTTTGCTGCATTCTATGGAATTAACAACAAAAACTGATTTTCTTGCAGTAAAAGTACAAAGCTCCTAAATACCCAATTTATGTCATTCTTAATAGATTTGTATTCCATTGTGTAAAAAAAAACCTTTTAGGGCATTTGAAGTGGACAACAAATATAATTGCATGTTTTATTCTCAAATCTACAATTTTGAAAAGGTTCAAGTGACAGCCATTTTTAACTAGTGAAATGGCACTTAATACCGCTGATGTAAAACAACATTACTTGACTTAAATAAATCAGCAAATTTGTTTGCTTTTTAAATGGCTTGGCTTCATCTATTATTTCTCTATATTTGATTTTTAACTTTGAACATGTGTTAGAAAATCTGGTTTATATATTTAAATCTAAATCTAAATGAGTAACTATATACCTTAATACCAAATGTAATAATGGTTTAGTAGGAACGTACCATATTATATTTCAATTTATCACAACTTAAAAACAGTTTATGTCAAATAATGTAAAAAATTAGGAGCTAAACAGTAAAGGGACCTTTCACTTCTAATAATCTGTGATAATTTCAGGTTGTTACTGAGTAACCAGAGCAACCACTATGTCTACAGGTGAAACTGTAGTAGTTCGAATATTGAGCTGGGGCAACCTGGGATATATTGAGCAGATAGAGGGTCGTAGTTTTACTGAATAGAACTGTTGATATCTGAGGTGGTGAGTCAAGCACTCATCAGACTTGATAAGGGTGAAAAATCTAAGGCAAGTAAGGTGCTTTCGAGCTGAGCGTTAAACTGGTCGAGTCAGTTAAACTTGACTGGAAAAGTTAGATAAGGGCCAGATGCTGGTGCAAAAAGTTGAGAGATATAAGGAAGAGAGAGTTGAAGGAAATTGTTGATGCTCAGAAATCACAGATTGGATTGTTAACCAGCGAGCAGACAGTGCACCAGAGAGCGTTAATGAGTTTGTGAAAAGAAATTAGCAGATTGCACGCAGAAATTAATGGAGGTAAAGAAAGAGAAAATTGAGTTGTCTGATGTGCTTAAAAGAAGTGAAAAATGGAGTTCTACTGTGAGTAGATGAGTTGGATAGACAGAAATGTAGAGCCAAGGAGAATGAGTTGGCAGTGCGGAAAACAGGCAGTGATCTAGAGGCAAGTCTTAGAAACATGGCCAGGGACAGAGAGGCATGTGAGCAAAGAAACAAAGAGAGAGTGATTGAGACACGCAAGCAGGGAGAAAAATCAGTGGAAAATAGAGAAATCTGAGCTGGTGGATGAGAACAGAGACCTTTGCAAGCATGTGGTGGATCTGACCCCTGTGCCAGGTCAAGCAACAAGCACAGGGACACTTGAGGTTTGAGGATCGTACGAAGTTGGTCTGGGAGATGGGGGAACCTGTTCTCTCAGACCGAGATAGCTCACCACCTCGTTGGTTGCTCTCACAGCCTGACAACCTCTCTTACCCCGTAGGTATGGTCAAACTCGATCACCTAGGGGCCATACTGATGAATAGTTGTACGCCAGGTTATAGAGCTAGCCAAAGATTGTGAAGTTTTCGACCCGTCTAAATCGCACTGTAATGTAGAAGCCTACATTAAAGATGTTAAGTACGTTTTAAGTTTCATGCCTTCAGCCACCGCGAAGGAGAAAATGTTACTTGTTAGGAAAACTACTACCAGACCAGTACATGAATGGATAGAACGACAAGGGCCAGTTGTGTCTGATGATTTCGGAAAGCTGTGTCAGGCTTTGATTAGGGATTATACTCGGTTTGTGGATCCGGTAGCCTCTGTAACTAGAGCGAACCAATTTAAGCACGGCAAAAACGAATCACCACGTGATTATTATGACAAACTCAGATGTATGTATTTTGCAGGGCAGAATCACCCAGGGGCAGAAGAAAATGTGAATTTTAAGGCTTATTTATTGCCTTGTCTGATATTAAGATGATGGTGCAGTGAGCTTGGGAAAGCAAATACGCCGGTACCTCTGACTGAAAGGAATGAGAGCACCGTGTACTAGCTACACAAGCCGAGCACCCTTGGGTAATACACAGAGCAGGATCGAAGTTTCAGGTATCCAAAGAAAGAGGATAGAATTGGAAAAATAATTGGGATAAACAGGAGTACAACTGTGACCCGCTGCTCACGAGAGCTGAGTTTGAGGCCAAAATAGCAGAGCTCGCTCACAGAGTATCCTGTTTCAGTGCAGCTGAGAATGCAACTGGAATGAAAAAAAATAAAATGGCTATGACACGCCCGTTGAGGCATGACTAAACCAGAACACTCCCCCTCCCGCCCCTTCAGTCTGTTTGATTGGGAGAGGGAAGCCTAGAAGGGTAACCCCGCCGGTGTCATACCAATGGGGGTGGGGGGGGGGGGGGGGGGGGGGGGTGATGGAAACAGTTCATAGGACAGCTTGTTAAGAAAAGGCAATGCAAAACACCTTTACAGTAATGTGGTTGTGGAGAGAGTGCTGGAATGTGAGGTGCTGTTAGACACTGGATCAGAAATGTGTTTGATGTCTTTCACCACGTTTGAAAAACTTAAATGATCAAACATGCTGACAGGTGACTCAAGTTGGAAGCTTGTATTTTGAATATCTCCATTTATACACAGGATCAGGTGGAGATCACTCTCAAAGCATGGTTGGAGTTCACGTTTGAAAAAATGAAAGTAGTGAAACTTGCAATGATAATGAAATGACCCTGCTTAATTACTTTTTCATGTCTTGAAGGACTACAATGTCTCGGGAACACATCGCCCTCAAGAAGAAAGGAATGCAGCTTGAGAGTGGGTCATAATATCATTCTTTGTTTGAAATTTACAGAACTGAAATATACAGTGTGGGATTTTAAGCCATTCTCTGTGTCTAGTTGGTTTCTGGTCACAAACTCCCCCACTGACAAAGAATGCTTTCAAAAAGAGTCATGAACTAACTGCTGAACAAATGGCTTATCTTCTCGATCGCTGAATGACTCCATTGGCACCGCAAGACGGACAGTTCTGGGGGCTTTGACACTTGGGCCAGAAAACAGTCCATCTCATAAATACAGCCAACAGGGGGCAGAATAGCGGACCCACTGAGAACAAGGGGCCGCATTGGAACAAGAACAACCAATGGGAAATACTCCACTTGGACTCAGGCACCACCCAAAATAGCCAAACTATGCAATCACAGGGGTAAAGAGAAGATAACTTAAGCATTAGGGTGACACTCAATAGCACTCCTGACACGAAATTCAAGGTTCTTGATCCTCAAACCAGAAAGTCACCGGTTCAAATCCCACCTCTGCAACTGACTGATTCACTGTGTGACCCTGAGCAAGTCACTGAACCTCCTTGTGCTCCATCCAGCAGATGAATTGTTAAATCAATGCACTATTGTAATAGACTCTGCAAATAATGCACAGTTCAGAGCCTAACTCTGTAAAGCGCTTTCTGATGATGGTCTATCATGAAAAGCATTATATAAAGATATTATTATTATTATTATTATTATTATTATTATTATTATTATTATTATTATTATTATTTGTGGAAATGGTAACTTCAGTTCCCTCCCAAAAGGTAAAACATCCCTGTGTTATATCGCTCCTTGCATTTACAGCGCCATAAATTTCAGTAATTGTTTGATTTTGATGCTGGGTGCAAGAAACCTCAAACTGGAAAGCCACACAATTCTTATAACGTCTCAGAACGCACATCCACCTTAGATTTAGTTGAATCTACACAAAGCTTCCAACCCTGATTCCTGTTTGTGTTACTGCATGTTGGCAGGTTCTATTGCCTTTGAATCAGAGAGCCTGCATTAGTAGAGTATAATACACCATGCTTCAAAATAAATACAGCCTTAAGAAAAAGGGGAAAAAAAGGAATTAAAATGACATGCAAGCCATTTCTACTGTAAAGGAAAAATGTTAATTATTTCACCACGATTTTCATTTCGATAAAGCAATCACACCCACGCTTTTTTATTATTTCATTATTATTTTTAGTTTTCTAAAAAAAAAACATTATTTTAATTCCCCTTTATTACCATTTGATGAAAAAAGTGTATTGTTCTTTTAATCTTTGTTATTATTTTTATTATGTGTATGTTTGTTTATTTATTTAGGCATTTCCTAATGTTGTAATTTTTCTTTAGGGGGATTGAAGAGTTCTTTTACAATTAGCTAGGGTAGGAGAGTAATTCAAAATTATATGAATTGAAAATATGCTTCATATTTCATCCGAAAACAAATAGACATTCACCAGTTATTTTCCTATTATAAGCTACTATAAATCAAATCATTTCCATAGGGGACGCAAGTGATTTAACCTTAAAGTTTGAAGCTATGTTAAACAGAAAGCAAGCCACAGTCTGTGTTATAGTCACTGGTCTGTTCCTCATGTTGATAGTGCAAAAAGTAAAATTCTGAGGTCAGACCTGAGACGGGTTCATTAGTCATACTCACCCTGTAGACGTGTGAATGTTCAATGCAATGCCATGCTGAACCAGTCCCCTCAACAGAACAGTCCAGATGCTACCATTACTGCCCTGGGTTTATGACCACAGAAGATTACAGATATAAGTTTACAATATAAGATACAAGCCAGGTGCAAGTTCAACCTATGACTTTCATTTTTCATTATTTGAGGGAAGCTGTACAGATTTCATGAGCCTTAAGCAATGTTTTTTCCTCTATTTTCATTTCTATCTGTTTTTTTGTTGTTTTGGTCTATTTAAAAAAATGATCTGAAACCTCATACGAACATATAGATATGATATTGATGACATACATGGACTACATTGAGATACATCTGGACACAAATGAAAAACAAAAACATGTAATTGATACTCTTCTTCTTTTTCTATATTAACTTGTAGATTCATTTTACCAACAAATTGTAGATACATTTTGAAAGACTGTAAAGCTATAGAGCATGTTTATTAGACAACTACATGAAAAAAACACACTTAAAATTACTGCAAGCAGGCTATTTATCATTTGTTGAGCAGAGAGACACAAAACAAAGAAGATTACACAGTGATTCCTTTGAATCATTTTGATGTTGTACTTATTGGGAGCATCAGTGGAATATCAATCCTTGGGTGCCTAACGTCAGCACTGACAATCTGAAGGCAGATACAAAAACAAACGTCGCTCAAAGGATAAATCAGTTGATGAAGCTTTGGAGCAAAATAATAACACAAAGCTTGCATGAAAAAATGCCTCTTCTTAGCTACATAGTTTTCAGATTAACATTCTTAGAGAATTAACTCTAACTAAACAAACCCCCCAACCTTCACTTGTCATGCCATAGGATATAGTAAAAGCTGAGTGTGCCTTGTATTAAAGTATGACCTTTTTACTCATCCTGCACAAGAAAATGTTTTTTTCATAAGGAGTGAATTAATTCAGTATGTGAAAAATGAGTAGGAGTGTTACAAATCTTAAAGAAAATATATATATATATATATAGCATATATATATATATATATATATACACACACACACACACACACACACACACACACACACACACACACACATACATATATATATATATATATATATATATATATATATATATATATATATATATATATATATATATATATATATAAAGATTCAAAGATACACTTAGTTTGAGATACTGTGAATACCGTCCTAGTTAACAAGTTTATAATATATATATATATATATATTTTGAAGCCATACGAGTTGATCGACGACTTCACTTGTCGCTCCTACCTCTCAGACCCAAATGGGTCACAGGTTGAGGCACCCAACAATACTACGACTACCGCGTATCCACTTCCCCTGGCAGCAGGTTTTGACCATCAACTAGGGGTCTGCCAGCATCGCAGCCGTTGTGTGTGATGATGCGCTGGGGAGGCAAAATAAGCTGATCCCTGGAGCCAGCATTACACTTCAGCCATCAACACAAGGCAGAAGGATATCTACATCATCAGATGGAAAGCAACGCCAATGGATGGAGATGCAGATGGATCACATCAGTTTACTGTAAAGCTACATTTTAGTTGGTGCTTATCTTGGCGAGAGCGGAGTTCAAATCAGCATGAAGTTTTAACATCTACTCTCATGTAATGGTTTTCACAGTGTCTTATTAAACTCTTACTCTTGTCAGATAACAATATTTTTTTAATGTTCTGGGCTCTTTCCTGTGACACTGCAGAGTGACAGTGAGACAAAAGTCTGCATGTAAAATACTGCAGCATGAAACACATTTTCAATGTAAAACAGTTTGTATGGACCAGAGTCAGAGTGATTTATAGAGGATTAGTGAGGCAGGTTAAGTTTGATTTATTTGTAATACCCAGATTTAATTTACACATCATTAAATTTTGGTATTGCCAATGTATCAAATTAATGTTTACCTCTCCAGATAGAAAAGTAAACAGAACCTCAATGATAACATATATTATTATTATTATTATTATTATTATTATTATTATTATTATTATTATACATGCCGAAAAAATAATGTTCCTATAAATGTCAGTGTGTTACAATCTTTTCATACGCGCAAGACTAGGGTGACTAGATGTCCCTGTTTAGCCAGGACAGTCCAAGTTTTCCATCAAATCTTCCAATGTCCTGACATTTTGCTCAAAATCTTTAAAAAGTCCTGATTTTTAGCCACTTCCTGTAGTGCGACACACTCCAATACCTTTTGTCAAAATAAAGTAAACAACCGCTTTTAGTTGAGATCACCTGCAGTGAGAACACAATACAATAAAATTAAAGGTGCTAGGGTAATCAAGAACGTCATTTTTATAAAGTGATTAAAAGAGACATATGTGCTTATTCCTCAGTGCGGCATTCATTTTCATCTAGTTTATTTATTCAATATGAATGTAATTTTGTACCTGTTTGGCAGAGTAGTGAGAGGTTGCAAGCCCATCAACAACTTTAAGTTGGCCTGGCTCAGTGAATACTGATGATGGTCAAAGAAAGAAAGACAAATGCCAAAATGTAATATATGTTTTATTGATTTAATACATTATTATTATTATTATTATTATTATTATTATTATTATTATTATTATTATTATTATTATTATTATTATTGGTAGTAGTATTAGTAGTCGTAGTAGTCCTATTTAAATGCCTAAAAAAATAATATTGTCACCTCCAGCTGTCAAGCGATGGCTGGAGAAAAAAATCTAATTAGCATCCTCGTAAAAGAGGATGCTAAATAGCGAGGCATTTAACTAAATTAACAAAAAAATTGTCAAAAAGACTGCAAATTAAATGTTAAGAGAAAAAGGTGGGGTGGTACAGAACACGCCACCCAGAGCCCACTGGTTGACAAAGCCCAACATGTCGCCAGCGGACTCCGTGTGGGCCTGCTCCAAATTAACCCGGGAACTCAATATGACAAGTTAAAGTAATTAGCCACAAATTATACACCTGGGAGTGTACTGATATTAGCTAGCTGCTTAAAAAACAAAAGAAGATACGAGGATGGCTATTTAAAAAAACATTAAAATAACCAATATTTAAATGGTTATAAATCTTATCAATTATTGAACAATGTTACCTGTGTATAAAAAGCTTAGGTGGTGGTGCGAGACCCATGTATAATAAGAACACCTGTGTATAGTAAGGTTGGTAATAAAACTGCTAGCCTCAGTTTTTAAAAATAAACTGTACCACTAGTCCATGAACACAACAAAACAACCAACAATGGCCTGCATATTTAAAGTTTCCACAGAAGACAGGGAGAAACTCGTGGAAGACAAGGCAGTGACTTTAGCCTTTACTACTGGTCTAAAATGCAGCGTTCAGGCTGCCATCTCTCCTGGAAGTGTGGGGCTGGAGTCCTATTAATATATGTACATTACTGAGGACAAAGTTACACCAACAAAACAAATGATTATTGTATAGTTTTGGATCCTTTAAAACATAGTATTGGATTTCAACCTTTTTCTATGCTGTCTGAGCAATCCCAGTATTGTTCTATATTTTTGATTGTATAGTGGAATTAAGTTAGGGGGGGATCATATCAGACAAGCCTTTAATCCATCATTATATATTGAAATCCTGAATTTAGGAATTAAGGAGTAATAAAAAGGAAATGGTGATGGATGGTGTCAGTAGACTAATAAGAAAGGTCTGCATTATACACACGCTCAATTTCAATTTGTTAATACCGTCTGGAGTCTTACCATAATAAACACATTGGTTATCCTAAAAAACACAGTTTTAAATAAGATACGACATATCCTAAGACAGGTCAGAATGATGCCCATTGATATTTGATGCACAGGGGAAGAGATTACCCATCTTACACATTGTTGTATTCTGTGCCTTTGTGTTTAATGTGTTTTTAAGTATTTGTTCAAATACAGTAGTAAAACAATTGATTCATGTGTGTCATCTGCTTGAAAAACCTAAAAGAATAATCTTTGGAGTTCAACTAAAATACTATCCTCAATACATAAATAAATACATAACATAAAGAAATTCATAATGTATATCAAATAATAATTACTTAAATAGACTAGGGAATGTTATTTAATTGCTAGGAATGCATTTTAGCTGTGCATTAAAAATAAAGTAATGATGCAATACGCATTAATTGTATACTTGATAAACAAATACAATTTGGCTGATGCTCATTCAGGACATGGCAACTTCCTAAATCTATACCTGTATTTACCTGTGCCACCACTGTGTTTTCTCTCACCCTTCCCACCTTGCTTTTGTTTCTATCTCATGCCATTATACAGCACATACCTTGAGGAAGACCAGCCCATGAGGCCCAAGACTCTGCTAGACCTCTAACTCATTCCTGGGGTTCTGATCTCTGTACTCCCTCCCTCATTGGCAGGCTTGACATCTGCCCTTCTTTATGCTTGTATGATCTTTGCTTCCTGAACTTGATGGAGTGCCAATGATGGAGTGAATATTGAGTACTGCTAAAAACAGGACTGTGTGGGCAACCATATACACCAAGTTTGGGTGTTCACACCAAGAAAGCACATTCTGGTGAATTTCACATGTTTAGGGAATTCCTATTCATTAGAAGTCTTCAAGATTTATTCTGAGCAGATGTAGCTTTGACAGGCTATCATTACCAGAAGATCCTTTAGTACCATACTGCTCCCTCTGGACTAAGACAGATTGCTGAATGCGTATCAGCATTACATGGTTTCTTTAGGGTTTACTCTATATTGTGGAGGGAATTGAACGACAAAGGAACTGGAAAATTATGAGTTGGTTAAAAGAGATACATTAGTCATTGATGTTACAGTTGTTGTAATACTGTCAAAATTACTAAGCACAAGCAGTTTGCAACTTGGTAATAAATAACAAGTGATTATATATATATATATATATATATATATATATATATATATATATATATATATATATATATATATATATATATATATGGGCTGACAATGATTTGTTTTTTCATTAATTATGTACAATTACTGCACCCAACAAAACAAAATAATGACTATTACTGATGTTATATTATAATTATATTTATATAATAATATTAATATTATATTATATTATTTAAAAGCGAGATTAATATATCTGCCTTACATTGGTCTTGGATCGTCTTATCTTCAAGATCTGCTGACCCCATGTGTCCCTGGTCGTTCCCTGAGATTGGAAAATGCTACTCTTCTGACAGTCCATAAAATACATTTGAACTCTGTCAGAGCCAGGCCATTTAGTTATAATACCCCCCGTCTTAGGAAAATGCTCCCGATTCATATCAGTAAGGCTAGCTCAATTTCATCTTTTAAATCCTGTTTGAAAATGTATTTGTAGCTGGATTATATATTAGACACAGGCTTTTTTATATTTCTTTTGTAAAGCACCCTGGTATGCTTGCATTAAGAGTGTTATATAAGTGATATTTTTTAATGTATTATTATTTATTATTATTATTATTATTATTATTATTATTATTACTCACTGTAGACCTATTACTGGATTAATATTGTTGCCCCTTCTTTATAGTTTAATATTTATTTAAACAGAATTCTACAGAACAATTCCAACATTCGCTGTTAAATTGTTTGAACCAATTGCTAAATCACAATGGAGTCAGTTTATTACTCACCTTAATGCATTTCAAATTATATTGTATACTTTTTTTTATCAGTTTCCTTTAAAAGGATATCTTTTATTGGTGTTTTTCATTGCCATTTAAAAAAAATAACTTAAAATTGTGTAAATAAAAAAAATAAACATTCATTGAGTAATGGTTATTCATTGTGTTACTGAAACATAATTTGACAGTAGATACGTCAGAATCCATTCATCCTTTCACAAATTCTTCACTTTTAGTACTTTTCTCCATAATGCAGTTATATGACAAACTTTCTATGCAAACGACGACTGAACTCGTATTTTACTTTGTTTAACTTAACTGGTCCTGTGTTGTTAATGTCGTACACAGTCTCATTGTTGACATAAACTATTTCTACAAACCTCTATACAAGCCTAGGAAATGTAACTCATTCCTGGAGCTGCAATGTTTTTATACAATATTGCTTAAAATGAAAAAATCATCAGTTTCACGTACACAGATGTTGTTTCTTTGGTTATTTGGTACTTTTTTTTTACAAGCCACTATATGGTTAGCAGTGTCATAGTTAAAATGTAATCCTAGGGTTAGTCCTGGCAGAGTTTTGCAGGTATACTGAACATCCTTTGATGGGTGATATCCTTCAAATGATTTTTTTTTTTTTTTACAGCAGCATGTCAATGTGGTCAACAATCTTTTCCCTTATTATAACAAAAGGCACATTCCATATTAATTATGGGGAAATGTTATCCACAATTGAGCAGAGAACCAAATTAATCAAATTAATTATCAAGTAATTAATCACAACACCTTAAGCTGTTATGAATTAAAATAATATCATTCTGATTGTCGACGGTTATACCATAATTCTTTTGACATGGCACTAACCTCTTTCCGATGACCGCACTTCAGTTACAAAATAGCAACATCATCCTCTGAAGTCGTGAGATAGCAGACAACAGTTGTTAAAAGGTTTTATGTTAAATGTTGAGCACAGTTTTTTTTTTTTTTTTACCGAACTGGAAATGTAAAATGAGTACTGAGGCTTTAAAAATCTGGGGAACATTTTTCATGTCAGGGCACTTCATCAGCTGTCAGGCAACATCTATTACTTGCTTACACAGATACTGAGGAACCCGCTCCTGAGAAGGCAAATATCGAGATTTCTGTCTGGAAGATGAATTAGATATGCAAAATAAAGGATACTGACATGTCAGAGGGATTGCTTTCCTTTTTAAAGAAGATAGGGACTATTTGGTAAAGCACACATCTTGTAACAGATGGATACTGTAGATACTGGTCATCAAATGTTAAAGCTTCATATTTAATATATTTATTTCTAATATTACTCTGTTAGTAGTCTGAGATATTATACCTTTGAAACTACAAGGAACCATTAACGCTCAAGAACTTTTACCACACATCCATATCAACATAAGTATTCCTCATTTCGTTTCACATTGATGTTCATAGTGACAGGATAACATGTCAATTGGAATCTCCTGGGTGATATAAAACACTATGAGGTTCAGGCGAGTTCAGGCAATGTCAAGCCAGAGGTTGATTCATATCATGACATGACTATCAAATGACATTCCGTAGCTGGTAATGGAGTAAGAGGTATACAAATAGACCATGTGACATATGGTTACTTAAATTTTGATGAAAAAAATAAATAAAAAAAACTATTAAGTATCATTTCACTTTTGCTTGAATTTGCAATCCCAGGGGGCTTCAATGTTCTCTTTATTGTACCACATGTGTCACTTCTGTCTGCTTTTTGGTATTACTGGTCATAAGTATTGGACAACTTAAAGCACTAGTTATCAATCCTGGTATTCAAGAACCCACAGCAGTACAGGTTTTTGTTTTAAAGATGCAGTATTGTTTATGTGGACAGAAAAAAAAATGTTATTGTAGCTGTTAACTGTTACAACAATCCTAAACCTCAAATGACCTGCATTAAATGATTCTAAGAATGACTTTGTTATATTGTTGTCAGCATACAGTGCATGCATTTGTAAAACCTTGACATCTTTACCTTTCCTGCAGACTAATTTTACAATGCACAGTATTCTATCTTTTGATCAGTTTATTGGATGGTTAACAACCAACCTTGTGATACACATGTATGTGTTTGATGGCTGATTTCTAAAACAAACCATCATAACAGCAGAATGCTGCACAAAGAGACAAAGTTCATATAACTTTAAATTGAATTCCAAACTTTCTCCCAAGCAGGATTATAGTCTCAAGAATACACTTTCATGAATAGAATCCATTAGTGTCAGGGCAAGAGAATCTGAACATATTACTGTAGCCTCTGAAGAATATTCTAAAGGATTTAGGATCCCCACAGCAAAATACCTTAAGAATCATAGGGAGGCTGGGTCTATATATTGCAGACTTTTCAATTATTAATTAGGAAGCTCCATGGAATTTTTATAAACAAAACACTAAATAGATGAGCACACATTGATACACATTTCATGTTTAGATCTGTCAAGGTTACTGATGTTCTTCACTTAGTTTGAGATTCCATGTGGCTTGCCCATAATTAATGGCAAAAATAAAAAATGTTGTTGTTGTTAATGAATCCTCAACCGACTTGACATGAAACACCAGAAAGAAGTAAATATTTTATGTGGTATACCAATATCAAAATATGAGTAAAATAAAGCAGATCATTACTGATCTATACAGTGTCTGATCTTTGCGTACTGTGGCCATTTCTACTAGTCCACAATAATCAGTTTGGTTTACTTTAGTTTTTCAAAGCATGTGAGTGATGTTGAGTGGACTGGAGTGTAGTATAATAAGATGTAAAATGTGTTTGATTTTGGCCGAGACAAAGCTTTTGACTCCAGAGTTACCATGTGAAGAAATGGTCTTGATGTAGCTGAAGGAATCCCGTCTGGGCCAAAGATGAACAAGTTTCGATTTTGATGAGACAGGACAGCGAAACAGTTGCTGGTAATGATTGTGACCACTTGGTAACAACATGATCATGATTATATATTTCAAAATATATTATTGGAAAAAAATTATGACTTTTTTGCAAGGATTTTCCTTTCTAACAAAATTATTTTCTGTACCATACGTCATGACGCTTTATGAACTGAGGTCATTAGAGATGAAAGATACAGCTCTGCCTGTCCTATAAAAAAATAGATTAATTCACAATTACTTATATGTTGCTGAAAGGGGTCCATTTTGATGCGTCAACAAAATGTACTTCTGATCTATCACAAACCATCTTGTGCGACTGACAACCAGGTGACACCTTTACACATTCTTTCTTTTTTCCTCTAGACTTTTTTTTTTTAATCCATTGTGCTCTATGGCTAACCCCCATTCAACTGACAATTTAATTCCACCCCCAGAAAGTTAGGTCAGAATGGAATGTTTTATTTTATGATTCAGGCAACACTTTGAACTGGGAATGCTCTATGTAGCTCTTGAATGCTTTTGTCAGATGTCATTAGTCAACGCACAAAATGTCCCAGTAATATAGTGTCCCTGAATTTTCTCCAGCTCGGGAGAATTTATCTTTGATTGATGGCAGATCATTTGAAACCGGCTGACAGAATGTTCAATTTATTGTGGGGAAATTGCTCTTTTTAAAAAAAAAAAAAAAAAAAAAAAAAGCTATTGCCATTGGATAAAAAAAAAGGTAGTCTGATACGCAACTGTACCTAACAACTAAATTATGATTGATATTGCCCCATATCAACGGACAATTACGGGTTCTTTGACTGTTATGGAATAGAAATTGCTTGAATAAAATATAAATGTTCTTGTATGAATTATAACAGCAAAATAGAAGACAACATTGAAGAATATGTTAATTAAATACACTTATTTTAATTAAATACACTTTACATATCCACATTTATACTCTTTGATATGTTAATTTGTTGTGTTGAATTGCTGTATGACATCCACCTATTTCACTGTTTGTCATTTGATATCTCAAATCTTTATACAACCCTTCCCACAATACATAACCCCCTCCTCAAAGAATTTAAAATTTTTTATCATGTACTGCTTATTAAAACAAAACATTATCCAATACTAAATACAGTTCCCATAATAGTCAGCATCTGTGCTTAATTTCCACTGCAGCCATCAAACATTATTAAGGAATGTTTTCTATTGTTTCAGAATAGGTAAATATTTTAAACCAGAAATACAACAAAAAAAGCAATGGAAGTAACAGCAGTGGTACATAAACAGCATCAAGTTGCTGCAATCTTTCTCCCAACAGATACATGAGTTAACCCATTGCTCATAAGGACACCGTCTTTCCAACCAATCAGATCACTCTGTTGCCTTAGAATATGTAACTGCACAATGCTTTTGATTTCTGTAGTGTATGAAATGGAACCAGTTTAAAGCTTGAAAAAAAGAATTATTCAGATATCTGGGTATAAAAAGCAAAATAAAAGTAAACAGAACACGCTATTGTAGTAAAGGTGTATACTAGCAAACATTCCAAATTCTAAAATAAGCAACTTGGCAGGTATCTAAAAGTCTAAAAATGATATTATAAATTCATTGATCGTCTCAGCCAATCAGGTTCCAAGTGAAGTGGTCCTTGTCCTATTAGTTGATGCCCTCTATAAGTTATCTTTGAACATTAATGCTTAAATAACCTTTTCCTGTATTCATGCTGAAATTGTAATGCAGTGTGTGGTGCGAACAGTTCATGTTGATTTATAAATGTGCTTCGCCACTACGCAGTGATTATTCTCTTGAAAACACACATCCAACCAATTTGAAGGGTGCCATCCATCAATAGGTGGTGTGTGTCCCTGTACGACTGCATTTTGGATATTATCTTGACAATGGAAACCCATTGCAAGGTGAGGGGTTAATGCAAAAACGATTTTAGGTTACTGTTACAGTGCCCTCTGTGACCCCTGGTGGTAGTGCCTCCAACTGACATGTTTCATTATTAAAAAAAAAACAAACAAACAAAAAAAAAACAATCACAGTGACATTCTCTTTATATCAAGCTAATTACCAATCCCTTAAAATTATTAACAGCCTATCAATCACTATTATAGCTTGAAGGTTGATTAAGGGGGGAGGGGGGGGGGGGGGGGGGGGGGGGTCTGTCACGTGTGAACACTTTCTTATAACACCACTGCACAAAGATGTGAAACTAACTTCCAGGCACTGAGCTTAAAGGGTGACAATAAGCAGAGTTGACTTCATCAAACCACCAATAACCTGGCAAAATAAGGGTTGTAACAAATTGGCTGTGGAACTAAAATTCAGTACTAGGAATAGATTACAATAGTGACCATTAATAAATGGCTTTTAACGTTACATTGTACAGGTACAACATATTGTAATAATGAAAAAAACAACAACAAAAAAAAATAGAAATATGAGAAATATGAATAATATGAATACCATTAACATGAAACAAAGTTATATTATCAGGATCTTGTTTCCACTGACTCCCATTATATTCTGTACAGGATATTTCAGTCTGACGATAGCAAGCGGAAAGTGATGTTTTATATATATTGTAAGGTACCAGGGAGGGGGGTAAAATCCTTCCCTGCTAAAAACCTTGTGAGAATGCACATTTGGGTGTTATGGGGTTTAATTGTAATTGTTTTAATGATTTAGTAATCCTCGGCACCTGATCGTAATTATAAATTAGAGACAGGTGCAGGGTATTTAAAAGAGGCAGCCAGACTGATCGGGGCTGCTGAGTGAAGAGCCCGACTGCGTGTGTGTCCAGTCGTATTGAAGAGAGTGCTGAGAGAAGCCCGTTTTGGTGTTTGTCAGGTAAACAGCTTAGCCGTCCTGTGGTTTAGTGAGGAACCAGTCTATGTTTAGTCAGAGCTCCAAGAGGGAGCTAGGCATTTGTTTTGTTTTCATTTCTGTGTTTATTAAAAAGTGCGCGTCAGCGCCGTAAAAGATCAATTTGTGTCCTGGGTCTATCTTAAAGGGGCAACGAACTCCGTGAGTGCGCGGATCGTTTACATATATATATATATATATATATATATATATATATATATATATATATATATATATATATATATATATATATATATATATATATATAAATTGGTTATGTGTGATCTACATGGAAAGCTGCAAAAACATGTTGATTTTGCTTAAGCTGCATAAACGTGTTGATTTGAATGGCTTAGGATCCACACATTTCTGGTATGACAGCAAGAAGGCAGAGGCCATCATTTATTCAGCTGCCTTTCACATTCAAGCACTCACTTTCATCACACAGCCTCATAAGACCTGTATAAGGAGCTGGAGCGTGCCGAGACTCTGTAAGATGCATTTTTGATGTCACAATCAGTGGAGGAAGAAATATGAAGACATCACACAATAAACAATTGACCTTTGTTTTTAAATTCCTGAACTAGTTTAATGGGTATAGAATGAGAAGTGACACTTGCCTGCAGCATCCTCCAGGCTTCTTCCAGCCTATATCTCTCTAAAAACTGTATTTGACTAGTGAGTAGATGCAACAGAAACAAAAAGAAAGAAACAGTCAACAACAACATCCTACAGGAAAACAAACAAACAAAAAAAAACTGCTGGCATTTTTTTCGGATTAATGTCCATGTTTTCACAAGACATTACAAACACATGATTGCGAATGATATTTCATGATTTGGTTAGATTAACAAAATATTTAAGTGTTTTCAAGGATAATAATTTATTGAATTTATAAAGTGCCTATCAAGAGATCTGAAGGCTCTCTGCAACAGTAACAATACAACAAACCCAGCAAAACAAAAATAAGATCAACACCAATACAATTAAGAAAAACAATAAAAGTAAGTCTTCAGGCCAAATTTTAAAACATCAAGAGAAGGGTCCTCCCTTACAATTAGTGGCAGTGAGTTCCATAACAAGAAAAAGCCCAATCACACATCGACTACAGCCTAGCTTTATGAACTACTAGAAGATTTAGATCAACTGATTACAAGGCACAAGAGGGAGCATAAATAGATATATAGGAGCCAAATCATTAAGTGCCCTATAGGTAAAAAGTAAAATGTTTAAATCAACCCTGGCAGCCAATGGATGGAGGCCAGGACTGGGGCTATTTGCTCAGATCCAGCACTTCTAGTTAAAGCTGATAAATTCTATACCAGTTGGAGACTCTGAAGGACCCTGCCAGACACTCCAGCCAACAAACCATTACAATAATCAATGCTTGTGGAAATAAAAGCATGAACAAACTAATAATAAATAATAATAATAATAATAATAATAATAATAATAATAATAATAATAATAATAATGGCCTTACATAAACAAGGGATGCATAGAAATGCATAGGCCCAGCCTGGGTGATCCCTGTCTGGATTTTTGGGGTATTTGTTCAGTATGGGTTACTGAAATGCAATGAAGTGAATCATCCACACACCATTTTAATTCCCAAACCACAGGAGTGCAAACGTCCATGATTGCAACACTCATTATGACCAGGAAGCTCCAATTAAACATTGCTTTTAGTAATGTTATCAAAAACCAAAAAATACAAATAAAACATGCAGCACACGCTGTACTGTATAACAATAACAACAGGATCTTATTGGTCACCCTTAGTCTACTGAACTCTTATTGCTGGATCCTTTTACAGTTGAGCAATGCATTTCCTGGACACCCAGATGCATAGTGACACACTGAATATTATTTTCCAGGTTCAATATTTTAAATATAGGGTTCACAAGTAAATTCGTGTTTTTTTAATCAAGTTGTCCATAAAACCTCCTTCTCCTAATTAATTAATACAAAGTATCCACTGTATAAAAGGCACTTGATAGGAGAACATGGCTGGCAAATATTCACTATCGACATTTGTTTAAAATCCAACCGTGGAATCTACCATGATGAAATACACATATTGGTTTTGTATGTGTTTTCACTTCATGAGCTTGGAAAAAAGTGAGATATTAATCTTCAGTTTAATGTCTCAGCTTACATCCCTTTTGTTCATTCTCATAAATGCCTCATTATGGTAATGCCATGATAACCTATTTTATTATGGGTTAAGAGTCAGTCCTCTAACTCATTCTCCTGTCGTAATCACATTCACCACTTCTAATGCTGAACCACCCGTGCTTACAGATAATTAGCCATTTGAGGTGCTGTTTTATATATAACAAATTTCTGAGAACACTGTTCAGTTCATTTCAGCATTTAAAATAGAAAACTACATGCACATTACCTCATGTTTTATTTTTGGCATTGAGTGGCAGATTTCACATACTTTTGTTATGAATTATGCACATGCTTATTCAATTTTTTAAATTTTTTTATTCCTTTAATAAAAGCAATGAACAATGTGATAAAGTGTCTTCGGCTTTGACAGTATGACAACAAATACGTGTGGAATTATTATTTTATGGGTAATTCTGGGGAATGCATGCTTCTCTGGAGTCATATTTACACTGTCAATTCCCTGAAGGAATTAGAGACAATATTTAATTTAAAATCAGTTACAACCTGGCTGCCTATGAGGGACCTCACCTAAGATTACATTTGAATACTGTATTGTTTTATTAGCATTAATTAATATATAACAAATATATTTTTTTAAAAAAAAAGTATTTTACAACATTTTCTTTCACAATCATCACTTTTGGAACATTACAGGGCTTGTGTTTATCCACCAACTGTGCATGTCTATTATACATACTGCCATTTGCTTCTTTGCTGAAGTTTTGTTCAATAAAAAAAGAAAGAAAAACCTCAAGCCAGAACAAGGATTTATTACTTCTAATATAATTTGCATAATTGTATGCATCTCATTCGGAGTGTGTGCACATGGATGATCAGGTCTTATCTCAGAACTGCACCATAGAAATAAGAAGGCAGTTGGGGGAAAAAAAAAAAAAAAAAAACAGGCATATTTGCCATATTTGTCAAATTATTTGGTGCGTAATACTTTTTTTAACTATTAATATAGCTTAACAATACATTGCAATCGTGTTGTTGTTTACTTTCTAAAGATTACAACAGCTTAAAAATGTGTAGAGAAATCTAATAAGGTTTATTTTTTTGTCTCTCTCATTCTCTCAATTCACAAAACCATGACTAGGTTATCCTTTACCAGTTTCTAAAATGTAAATCAGATATATTTTAGTACTTCAAGGAAACTGAATATGTGATTTATTCATCCGCACAAGATTTACTTAAAACTCCTAATTTAAACACTGTAGACCACAGTTTCCCTTTGATCTCTGTACTGCAATGTGGATCACAAGATTTGAGCTCTGCGTACTGCTTTTGAAGTGGCTTGGTGTACTTCATTAAAAAAAATAAATAAAAAAATCCAGTTTATCAGAAAACGTTCAAGAAGAGGCTCTGGCCAACATTGCTAACCCTACAGCCGCTAGTTGTGTTTATCTCCCTAGTGTGAACATTGGTTCTTTTAGCTTTTGTTACTGAGTTACAAAGTAGCACTCACACTTGTTAATAGAAAATCAGGTTTTTAAATTCTTACTCTCCCATAAGGTACAATTTCAATTTGCTACATCAGGTAATAGGACCCCTTAAAACTTTGCAGAAAGTGTTGCTACACTGTAATTACTCTGTAATTGAAGGTGTGGTTATAGTATTTAGAGTGCAAATACTGTAAAATACGTCACTTTATTTAAACATTGATAGTCCCCTTGAACCAGACCCAGACATAAGATTGAGGTGTTTTATAGCACTTTTGTGCATTTTTATTAATTACAGAAATAAAAGATAAATGAACAAAACTAAAAACCTAACTGTTGATACAAAACATTTGTGTAATCACAGTAGTGGCTGGCCAAATAATATTTGCCTGTCTTATTCATGGACAGACAATGTCCGTCCACTGTAGTAATTGTGTGCATTAATGTGGCACGTCACACACGGTCGTGACGGTGTGGGTGTTGTAAATAAACCCTACCCCGTCTATCTTTAATTGGGATAGGGACGGTTAGTGATTGTGTAAAAAAAAAGTCCGTCCCCAAACGGTACGGTGTTGTGTATTGGTATAAATTTATTGTTTTATTTATGATCATTGTGTTAAAAAAATGTAAAATAAAATAATGTTATTTTGGTTATATAACTTGTTACAACCATTAACACCTATGTTTTGTAAACACATTAGTGTCATAACCGACGATATGTTATATATTTTACGTAACTTTATATATAGTATGTAGTATATATATATATATATATATATATATATATATATATATATATATATATATATATATATTATATATATATAATATATATATATATTTTCTTTGACATACATTTCAATATAAATCTGTCAAAAAGGAGTTTTTAATTATAAAACAGTGAGGTATTTTCACTGAAGCATTAATTAAAGACTATATTCAAAATGTTTGCCAACAAAGGTTGTAATTTTGTTTGTATTACTAAATGTACTGAAGCTCTCACTTGAGTTGCATGAAAAAAGCTATCAGCGTTATCAGTCAGGATTAAATGATAAAAGGAACATCTGCAACATATAATTATAAAATGGAACAGAGATTTCCTTTTAAATACACAGATAGATTATAACCTACAATGCAAATGTAGGGGGAAGTCTCTTTATTATTAAATAGTCAGCTTTCATTTACTCAGTTAGTCATTACTTTTTTTTCAAATATATGTGTTTGTGAAGTTATGGATATTTCTATTAAAGCAGATTTTGTTTGGCGTAGTACCACGAGTTTTTGATAACAGTGAGTAATGAAAAATGTAGGAATAAGTCAAAGATACTACCTCCTGCTCCAACCATCACAAATCACTGCTAAGCCTCTATAAACCTTACTAAGAAACACTGAAGCTGAAGGGAGATAGAGGGCAATCAATGAATAATCACAGCAGTTGTGCCTTAAAGCCCCTAGGATTGCAGTGTGCTTCAATTATTCAAGTTCTGTAAGTTGTGAGGTCTTGGTATGACCAACTAGAGCTTAGCACTAAATGAATCAGAGACAAGACACTGTAGCCCCTTCGAGCAATTGGTTCAAGGTCAGGTTAAAATACCACAAAGGACATAAACATATTGATGTTCGTACGTACAGTACAGGGAACAGTTCTTCTAATTCTGTTGCTCAAACATTTTTGTTTATGACGGATCAAAGGACAGTCACAAGTGTTTTTTTTGTTGTTTTTTTTCAATACTAAAAACATACATTTTAAAACCGAGGGCTCCAAATTGTCATAACCACAGACTTTTCAGAAAGGAAAATCTCACCAAATACACTTACCAAAACAAAAACAAATTAATTGCAGGGGCTGGTAGTTCATTTGTAGTTCATTTTAGAATTTTAATTGGTGTTTTTACCTTTAAGTAATTGTGACAGGGTGCAGTCTGTCTTTGTGTTTTTGTGGTGTTTAGAGTGGATGTGAGTGAATGTGTTTGTGTGAGGAATGTGTGAAAGGTGTTGTAGCTGATGAGGTGCGAATTGCCCAATTAACTTCAGCACCTGTATAAAAGGGAATGGTTGGGCGTGTTAGTTGGTGAGTGTTTGTGAGAATGAAAGGACCTGTTTGGTAGAGGTGAGTGAGAATGAGAGTGAGAGTGAGAGTGAGTGAGAGTGAGAGTGAGAGTGAGATAGCTGTGTTTTTGCCAGTTGTTTATTAGCTATTGTTTAGTCTATTTTGTGTCTATTTGGCCATCGTGCCCTTTTGTTTTGTAATCATTATTTAATTAAAAGTATTTCATTTCCTGCACTTTACGTCTCTGAGTATACACTAGTATCACAATTGGCTATCCTGTCACAGTAATAAAGCACTCATTGCTAATACAAAAACAGAAACAATGGTTTTCCATCTCAGCTCCATGTGGGCATCTTCACAGACATGTCAGGGATAGGCTTTTCACCACCAAATATGCCCCCCCCCATGCAGGATAACAAAAACTAAAAAACTAAGGCTGCACTCTTAAGACTGCCTTTACAAAAGTTTACCACATTTTAGTTTATGGTTTTCCTATGCATTATACTATATATTTACCTTAGTTTATTCTTCATAGTGTTTACCTATGCTTATCATACTTTCATTAAGTCTGAATTACAAATGGAAAATGTTGCTTCTGTTTATTTCCTGATTATTTTGGTGAAGAAGAAGCAATTCTATCCTGTATTTTAAATGCTCCTTAGTTAGTTATATATTTCTATATTTCTTTGCAGCTCTGCAAATAACCATACATTCTTCAACACAAGAAAAGGGTGACATGAGAGAAAATAGACAATAGTAAGAGGTAAGAACATTATTTTAAAAGTGTACGTTTTTAAAGCTAATTTAATGAATATGCAATAATTGAGAGATTAATATAGTTAAATATATGTTGAATAGCATAAAGTACTGTAACTTTTTATGAAAGACAAATCTTGTATCCTTGTGACAGAAATACAGCTATTATTGGTTCTAAATCTCCCTCTGGACCTGTGAGGGTGCTAAGCAGCAAGAACAGAGTTCCTTGGGCAGGCTGGCCTGACAGTTCTTTCCCAGGGTTCAGCCACGGAGGGGGCGAGACTCCATTGTAATAATGCATTGACCCGGAAGGGAACCAGTGTGGCAGCCGCAGATTGGAGAGGTGGTTGCACCTGTTTACCAAGGGGTCATGTGTGACAGCATAAAGGGGATGGGGAATCGCAATCTGTTCCTTCACTTTAGTTTGAATATTAAACCTGTTAGGACCCACGAGAGACCCAGTAATAAAGGTACCACGAGTGTTTTGTTTTGTTTGTCTATAATCGTTCTTATTAGAAGGCTAACACATTCCGGAGCTGTCGCCAAGAGCCACCATGAAGCCCCGAACAGCACTTCACTTTTGTCATGAATAAGCTTGTATCACTACAGCACACACCCAGGACGGGTGACTGTGTTTGTACATTGTGGGAAAGATACGTGTGTTTATTATTTGGAACTGTAACCTGTTTATTTATTCCAGTACATTACACATTGTTGTGTATTGCTTACAGTTATTGTTTGGTCACCAGAGCAGGATTATAATGAATAAAACCAGTTTCCGTCTGGATTACAAATCTATCTGTTCATTGTGCACTGCACCACTCCTGCGCCTGTGCACAATCAACCACTTTGCCACAATCCTGTATTATTAAAAAGGTTAAATACAGACACACCCTTAGGCAATGTTTTAAAAAATAAAGCTCTGAATCTGTTTGTGATCTTGGGGCTACCACTTCCAATTTGAACTCTTGCCAAGTGGACCTGATTAAGACCTCAGTCTAAGGTAGCCAAAAGAGTGTTAGGAAAAAAGCAATATAGTGTGCCATACGTGAATCCTTGAAGAATACAGTCCAAAATGTTGTAGCGCATCAATTCGTGCCCATCCATCTCAAGACATTTAATAATAAAAAAATGAATCGGGTGAACCACTGAGTCTGTATGTTAAATATTGTATTTGAACATATCCGGACATCAAGAAGATTAGCACTACCATATATAGTAAGGAGCATGTAACAAAAAGAAAGACTTGCACATGAAACAAGCATATCAGTGACATTCAAATTGAATAACATGAAAATGCAACCTTAACCTATAACCGCTGTAACACACAAACAGATAGAAAGGAGCCTTCTGATTCTCAAAATCTTGTGCTACAGTATGTACAATGACAAAAATGCTTCTGTAGATATACAGCATGTAAAATATATGTGTGACACAGACACAGATAGACAAACCGAATACAACAGAGTTTTGTAGATATGAATTCACCCCAGATTCTGGCACTCATAAGTCTATAATGCTAAATAATGTCCTTGTCATGATGAATTAGAATTGGATAAGTGGTTCGAGATATGTAAAAATTAAAGTGTGACACTCAGGCAGACAGCTTCCGTAATTTCCAGATGCAGATTAACAGGGAATAATAAGGCTTCCAGGTTCATTACCATAGCTGAGATTACATCGAATAGCTCCTTAGTCCAAATGCCAGAACATGTAGTGTCATATGTATAATGTAGTGGTGTTGCCTAATGTATATTTTAATAAATAATCTATTGCATGAGTTACCTAACTGAAAAACCTGGGGTCCTTGAGTGGCTCACTCTGTAAAAGTTAACCACAATATGTGTAGGGTGTCATACAGGCAGAGAGGCACAGATTGGATTCCTGGCTGTGCAACATTGGCAGTCAGCTCCGGGGATTCTGCAGGGAGCATCACTCTGGCACTCCCACAGGCAATCAAAATCATCAGGGATTGTTTCTCCTGATACAGCATAAAACATTCAAGGAAAGACTAAGAGGCTGCTGTAGAAGCAAAAGTCAGCAGTCAAGCATGCCCACTAACTACTAGTGGATTAAAAGATGGCAGTCTTGGTAATAATGATGCTCCACAGTAATTGACAGTATGTCACTTATTTTTTTATAACACTGTTTTTACAGCATCCATTTAATATTAAAACATGAAAAGTTATAGCCCTTTTCAAAGCACTAATCTAGTGGAGACAATTTATCAAAAAGAAAAATGCCTGCCTGTTGAAAGTTGTTGTTTTTTTTCTCGTTTTTTTTTTCTATCTTTGTTTAATCAGCTTCTTCACAAAAATAACTCCATTAGTAAAAACTTCCATAAATCCTTATTACAGAAATGCAATTATCAGTTCCCAAAAAGGTTATTTCATATTTTAATAACTTGATTGAAAGAAATAAAAATACAAAACTTGGATACTGAGGACTACTGTGCAGTCACCTTCCACTTTATCCACTATGTTGTTTTAAGGCAAGACATTTTGCTCACTAAATTCACAGTGCCACAAGACCTTAAATGTATGAATCCTACACTCCAAATCACCCAGTATGTCTGTTTTTTGGGGTTTATTCAATTGATTAGACCCATTTTTTAAATCATTTCCATTCTAACTTCATCATCAGTGCCAAATCTAAAAGATCTTTGGTGGGACACACAGACAGACATCACAAATTGTAAATCATTGTTTTCTTCATCATTGGAGATACTCACTGAGAGAACACAGTACTTATGATTGTCAAGGAGGAAATGTTACCCTTTTTCCTCCCAAATTGACTGTTTTTAAAGACTGAAGAGGATTTCTGAAGACGCACTTCCATTACTTATTCATGTAGACCCTCTAAGCTGTTTTACTTTATTTACTCAGCAGTGTCAGAACATGTAGACAAGAGAATGGTTACTAAACTATTCTTAACATCCTTTTCAACAGACTGATTACAATCAGATTGGGTACAGAATGTGTTTGTTCTTAAAAAAATGCGTGTCTTCTGACTCAATAATTAAGTAACAAGTAACAAGTAACTGACCTTCAACACATACAAAGCTCTGTTAAACATGAAACATGTTTCTTTGACTTTACAGTATTGTAAAAAGTAAATAAACCACATACATGTTTTTATACAGTGTGAATGGTTCATATTTGTCAATGTAAAAAAACAAAACAAAGCAAAAAAAAAAACATTCCTCACACATTTGAAATGACCTATGGTACTATGCAATGCTGAGTTACCAGCTTGCAATGTTGCATAGCAACAGCCCCTTAGGGCAGGGACATTTTATGTAAGGGTAAATTGAAATTTGTTAGATACTATGGGCCTCATTTACAAAAGGGTACTAAATGTAGCTATAATGTGTACATTAGGTAGTCATGCACCATATATTGAATGTAACTGTCCAATTTCTGTGCACCGTAACGTCCAAGACTTACCTGTGACCACCGTGATATAAAAAGCCCCAGCAGTCCAGGTGTATCTTTTGGTCAGTGGCTTATTGTGAAAGTTGAGGTGGCTTACAGGTAATGTTCACTGCTCTGTATGAAAACTGTAATGCAAGTAATGCCTCCATGATGCCAGTTAGATTTCAGCCCAGAAAAATAGGTTTAAATAGTGTGCCTATCAGTGGTTAAAGCCTGGTTTCCAAACAAACTAATTATCACTCACTTTAAGGTGCACACTATGATTATCACCCTTGAGTAAATATGGTGTGAATAAAGCTTATCTCATTATTCAGAGCGGGATGCCTCATTCAAATACATTATCATGCATTCCCATACAAATCACATATTCATTCAGATTACCATAATGTGGCACAATAAAATCAGTGTGCACCATAATATGCCCACTATTTCGCACAATAATGAATGCAACTGCAATAGTAAATACGGAAATCATGAACGTGCACACTAATTGCAATTATGGTGCACCATAATGGTTAGTGCAATTTGGTAAATGTGGCCCTCTGTATGATAGAGAATTGATTGGGAATAGCAACATTTTCATGTTTACAGTTTTGTATTTCAGATATAAATAGACATAGCTGTACAAACAGCCATTAGAGACTTGTTATCAGTTTTTGTTATACTGTATTACCAAACAAATATTTGTATTTCCTTCTTTTTGTAATTAATTTTACCTGTATTCAAATCACAAAAAAAAAACTTATGCATAGTGCCATAGAAGAAGGATACTTAGCACAGCAGTGGCATGTACCTAGACCTTATCACTTCCTGTTGTATAGGTCAAACTCTCTCCAAGAGTCTAGGTTCCAAGACATTCTAAATATGTATGTTTGTAGCAGTCAGTCCAGTGAGATGGTTACTTAGAGGAATGCACTATAATCTTCTCTATTATTTTTAGTAATTATGCAATCTTTGCTGAGGATTGTCAAGAGACTATTACATGTCCCTATCTCTATCCCTATGGAAATTGTGCATCTCACCCATTTAGATTCGCAGGAAGATGTGTCCTGAGAAGTCCTCTGAGATTTACCCTATAAAACGCTCCAGTTCAGAGGTCATCAGTAATAACTTATTGTTGAACTTTAAAACATTTAAGTTTCGGTTGTGTGCCCTTGCAGAGTTTTTTTTTTTTTTTTACTTAGATTAGATTAAATATAAATTGTACCAGTCATGCCGGAAATGATTTCAAAGCAGGTTGTCATATGTGAAATTTGTGACGAACACATTACTCATTATTTAGATAAAGAGCTGGTGTTGAAAGAAGACAGAGGAGTCGAAAACAAAGCTTTTTGAAGGAAGGCTGACCTCGAGCACCCACACTTTATCATCATTCACCGCACAGCCTCATGCTGGAGGTTTGATAGAACGAACACAGTGTTGAAATCTACAATCCCAGGGAAATGTGACTACATTAGTATCACTGGGAGGAATAAGTAATCATCTCTGAATTAATTCTGTAGGAAAGGGTGGGCCTGTTCTTAATGACAAGGCAGACTCTTTTCTGCCTGATATGATACCAAAAAACAAAAGAGTATTGTTTTACAGAATACAATTATGAGTTGTTTTTTTGTATTTTTAATTTTTAACCAAATTTAGTATTTTTTTTTTATTAGAAGGAATTGTATAAAGCAATTGTAAATCCACATAAACAGTAAGGAATGACGATAAAGTTGAAACAAGTGTTAGTTGTTGAAGTCAGCTTTTAGATCTACTTTGGCTTTCTAAAGGCAATGGAATCCCAACAAACAACTGTGTGTTTATACATTTTCAAGCTTCGGTCACAGAGGGGAGTTATTCTGCACAGGAAAATAAAAACCGGGCACAGGAAAAAAAACAATATAGGGTTGGGAATAACAGACACATAAATTCTACAAAGTTAAGTTTTCCAGCATTTTAAAACAAATATTTTGTTAGCTGTGGTACTTTTTCACTCTTTTCCTTTCTAATTATATACTAGATGTGTACCTTTCCCTCTGAATTGAGAAAATGCACAGTGCAGACATTTTGCATGAAGTGTATTACATTATACTGTACCTATATATGTTAAAAATACATACAGTATATTCCATTAATACAGTATATCTATCTATCTATCTATCTATCTATCTATCTATCTATCTATCTATCTATCTATCTATCTATCTATCTATCTGTACAATAATGCTAATGTTGACATCTGCCATGAAAACAGTGTTGTAGTAACACCTTTATTAGTAGTTTTACAGATCTTTAACCAAAAGTTTGACCAGAAAAAAAAAAAAAAAAAAAATAAAAAAATAAACATGAAGTAGATAGTAATTTCAGGATTTGAAATCTATCACAAGAAAATGATCAATTAGCGTTGTAGTTTCAGTTTGTATCGACACTGACCAGGTGAGATTGGATTGATTGCATTGGACCAGGGCTGTGCTGAGATTAGACCTGAACAGGAGACACCCACTCCAGTTCAATGGCATTCCTGACTCTGTCTGTCTCCTGTTTCCTTGGGACCCAGTTTCTGCGTACCTCCCAGAAAAGTTAAATAAGTTCACTTCAACAGTACATGTGGAGGAGGTTTCTCTCAGTCATGGCTGCGTCGAGTAGGATCCCCACAGGAGTTCATACTGCTCCCACTTCAGGGAGTATCTCTGTGCTTCAATTGATTTACATAATATAACCACCCTCCCATTCCCTTTAAGCAATCAGCCTTCTGTTACACTGTTACAGGCACTATCCAGCTATTCATAAAGCCAGTCATATGAGGCAAGTCTATATACCTAACTGTAATATAAACAGCCTCCAACAAGGTGTGACCTTCTCCACACATTTTCAGAAATTGCTACATGTCAAAAAAAAAAGTAATAGAGATGAGGGTAGACAAGGAAAAAAACAAACAAAAAAAACGTGTCTGCATTATTTTCTTGGTATCATATTAGCTTTTTCTTATCAATCTAGGTGCTGCTATTATTATTATTATTATTATTATTTATTATTATTATTTATTATTATTATTATTATTATTATTATAATGAGTGTTTCTAAGCACACAAATGTAAAATAACTGATTCATTTTATTTTCAGAAACCCTAGAATAACAAAAAGGTATGTCAGTCTCATTGCTGGAATATTTTATCAATGTGACACTGATTTGTCCTGCATCATTTACCAGCAATGTATTACCACAAGCTAGTTATCATGACTCCACCATGTTGGTTTTCTCAGTTTATGTGTTGTCTTTCCATCTCTTTTCATAACATACATATAATTTGGGCTTCTTAGAAGCATATAAGGTGCAAATACAGTATGCATTATATACCTTCTTTCTTCCACACTGCATTGGATTGCCAAGACTTTGCATGACTGCCTTGTTTGTCAATGGAGTACATCACCCCAGGGTCAGTCCAGCAGGACTGTATGAAATTTGGATGGCTTTCCAATACCCATCAACAATAAACTGTTCTTCAGAGGAAATGGTGATTTCACAGGTTTAAGGGCAAGCGGAATACTTTGTCTTGTAGTATGTTAAAGCAATACTTATTTTGCTCCTAGCAATAACACAACTACCACTTCGCATTTATAAGGTTAGGGCAACTGAAGTGGGAGTAAGTCTCCTGGGTTTAGTGCCATCCTATGACTCCTTATCAAGTCCCAATATGCACCACTACAAAAACAACAACAAGGCCCATGTGTCTCTCTTCACTCTTGATTTAAAAGTCTCGAATTAAAATTAATTTTAGAGATATATTTTAAAATGGCATAGGAGATTGGTGCATCACACAAACTATGGCTTGCATTCAACCAAGTTTGATTATCTTTTTTTTTCTTTTTTTTTTTTCCTGTACAAGCAAAAGTGTTTATTTTAAACTTTAAAAATGTTGGTTGACCAATAAGTAAGATCCCAGGAATGCAACATGACTACCATACAGCAGGATGTTTCTAAATTTCAATGACACTGTGATAAGCTGTGAACACAAGCAGATAATCTCATCTTCTAGAAAGGCTATCAACAACTTACTAATGTGCTGTACCAGCCAGCCCCAGCATTCATTTGCTTAAATTGGTGTTAATTATCCACAGTGATAAAACCTTGCAATATCATTTACAGATCCCTTTACGAAACTTTCACAATTTTACAGAATATTTGCATCATTTTTAATATTTTATTTTCAATGCCTCTAGCTACAGAATTCCGGTCACACTTGATTTTGCTTGGGGGTGTTAATGCATTGGCACTAGAATTATAACTGTGCTGCTGCATTCCTGCTTCAGTTCTTTAGTTTACATGATAGGAACATGACACTTTTACAGGCTACCGAATCCTGAAATGACAAGTGCAGCAGCCCTTTTATTTCAGTTGCATGGTTTATGTACAGATCTCCCCGTTGTAGTTCACAATCGTCTATGACAGAACAATGGGCACGTTATGAAATGTTATGTCATGCTTAGCTGCTTAAACTGGCTTGACAACTGTAATAGTGCAGAAGGGTTACTTTCACTGGCTGCAAGTAATAACAGAGAAACATTTAATAATAAACTAATGGGACCATTTCAGGAATCCTGGAAATCAGGTCTGTTCCTGCTTAGACACTTTTGGTGATTATATGCAAGCGATGTTCAAGTCCACATTCAGGGCTTGATAGTGGAAAGCAGCACTAATAGTGAAAACCTTATCATGCCATAAATCTGGTTTCTCAGATCCTGATTGGCACTTTTTTTTGGATAACCTTACCAAAGGTTGTCCCCTAGTGCTAGTGCTGATAGGGGTCTGTCAGTAGCCAGCCAATACATTTATAGACCTGTAGAATGTTATTTATTTATTAATTACACATTAACAGATTATAATGTTTACATTTTTTTCATGCATGTTAAGTAACATCATATAGGTTTCCTGAATTTTAAAGTTTCAACAAAAAAAAAAAAAATTGGTAATTTACAGAAAAACAAAAAGATTGGTTATCTACAATAATTAGAATTTAAGACCACCAGTCAATCAATCAATCAAAAGGTTCAAAGGCAACATACAAATGAATGAATGACAATGCAGTGAACGAAAAAGAATGGGTGGACTGTGCTGTCATTGAGAAACACAAAATAACATGACAGGCTTATATTTTGTTTCTGTCACTTCAGTGCTGTAAAGAAATACTTTTGTCAGTGGAATAAATAACTGTATTCTTAACATAAGAGCAGTACACAAAATAATATTCTGTATAAAACATCTGGATATCAAAAGACTATATTTGCATATTTAGAGTAAAAGTAATAAAGATACAATTCAGCTATGTTATTAAAGCTATATATAAAAGCAACAATACATATCTAACATGACTTTCAATTAGCATGCTATTTGATTATCATGCTATTTTATGGAGAAATGTTATTAACTGTTCAATGATGGCCTCATTTAATGGTATACATCGCAGTGGATATAAATACGCAGTTGTTTCATATATGTAGGGTCAGCCCTTTGTGTACCCAATGTTATGTCAAAAGTAATAAAAATTGGATTGTTGCAACGAGTTCCATAAGTGAACCACATTTGCTTTAATCTTCAATAAAGTATCGGTTTACATCATGACAAAATGTAGAAAATGTTGGTATGTTTTATACAAATGAAATCAAAGTGCTTTTTTTTTTTTTTTTTTTTTTTTTTTATAAATGCAGTAGTGGTTTTAAGCAAACCAAATGTTAGCTGATAGCATCATTCTGTTAAGTACCAGGTGTTCAAAATTGCCAAACCTAATTACTGAATTATAGGAAACAATAAGCTGTGAATAGTTAGAACCCTTGCAGATGTAATGAAAACATTTATTAATTACGTTATTTATGTGCAATTTCTTTTACAAACTTTTTTGCATGCAAGTGTAATTTTCCAAATCATGCTATCTACCTGAAAGTAGATCTCTAGCTACAGTTCAAATCCCAAAGCAACTGAAACAGCTGTGCTGTGCTTCCAGTGGGAAGCTCTTGTGTTAGGCCTATATTTCTAGCGGTGGGAATAACTCATGTCAGGTCTACCTTACTCATGTTTCCTGAGGCCCTGCAACATTTTATTAACAGTTTTTTTTTTTTTTTTTTTTTTTAGGTCAGAAAGTATATATTTCCAATACCCTTAGCATGCCTCTCAGGTATTTTCTAATGTACAAAGGCAGTATGGAAGGCAGGTGCGGGGGCCTTTGCATACTGGTGACATTTTATTGTTGCTGCTTGCATCTGGACAGTCAAAGGGGAGTTAAAATATGTCAGATCTTGGATGAGCTATACCTCAGGTTTACTGTACCTCTGGTCCTAGAGCTCCAGAGTATGTCCGGAGTCTGGAGAGGAGGGAATAAGCTGCGTTCAATAGCTGAAAGCTGTAAAAAGGGATATACTTAAGTTGTTACACTGTAAATGGGGTTGACATTTTGTAAATGCTACAGTGACTGTAGAATCTGCACCATTTAAAAAAAAAAAAAAAAACTGAATGGGTGTTTGTTCCTTTAAAGGCTTGGAATTTGACAGCATTCTCCACTGGACGAAAACATTGCACATGAGACAAATTATGTTTACAGTATTTTAGTAACAAATCCTGTGCAAGCAAAATTAAGAAAAATTAAGGACATTCTTGTTTTCTTCAACGAGCTGATTATACTGCATCAGTGACAGGCTGCTATTTACACCCTGGACCCCCAGAGACAAACTGCTGCTCAATAAAAGAACAGCAGCAGCATGAACAACTTTAAAGTGATTGAAAACCTTTCAATGTTGTTAACGTGTTTGCCACTAGGTGGGGCTCAAGGACCCAGACTCCTGACACTCCAACAAAATAAAATCAGGCAGATTGGAAAGCTACAAATGTTTATATTGTCACAGATAGAAAGACACGCTGAAGAGAAAGAGCAGTTATTTCAGAGTATGGTCATTGAAGAAAATGTTCCCCTATGAAACAATATAACCCAAATCTTTCTAGAACATACATTACCCATGAGTGATATTTGGCAAATCCGACTGTGATTTTCAGTGTCTCTTCATAGTGAGGTGATTGCTTCTGATTACAAAATTGTTAGATGACAGTTTTATGGAAATTAAAAGATATCAACGATCATATTATATCTGTCCTATAATATAGTCAGGTCAGGCCACCATTTGTCTTGTTCAGAGCCTTAACACAACGTGACATAGACTCCACAAGGTGCTGGAAGAGTCTCTAACCGTCTGTGGTCACAGCTGTCTCGCTTGTTTTTCCATTGCTGATATACTGATGACCAATTGTCTTGGAGTGGCCTACCAACCTGTCTGTCCTTGCTACTGTGGCACCTGCTCGATGTGCCCGCACTATCATGCCTCTTTCAAATGCTGTTAGATATTTGCCTTACCCGATTTCTGGTTGACTGTTTGCAATTGTGCTGTCCTTAAAGCTTTAGCATACCGTAGTGATCAACCTTATTTGCATCTGTAATTCAGATTGATGCCAAATTCAGTGAGGAATACAGGCTCTCAAAAAGTGCCCAGACAGTGTCATTCACTTGGGTCCATCACCACAACTCAACATTATAATACAAAATTATTTTTGCGGCTTATCCTAGACCAGTGACTGTTGGCTTGCATTCTGTGTGACATTTGCCCAAAGAGTCTTCAAAATCAGTGCTAGTTAAGATTTTTGAAAAAATTTATGAGTAGAAAGTATAATAGTATAATTATTTATAAGTAGAAAAGCCTTCACATACAAACCAACAGCCAGTTTCAATTAACTTGTTTGCTAGGGCGTAAAAAAACCCATAGGAATGGTTTGCAATGTTAATTTCAATTCAAATAACCTATTGTGAGTTCAATGTTAATTTCAAGGAGATCATTAGAAGAAGATTTAAACGCAATGGACTCTAAGAATACGACCAGTTTTCAATTTTGTAAAGGTATGAGAAAAAAGTTACTTTTCTGCTGAAACAAGTTATTGTTTTCTTCACCAGTTTTATACATTAGATATACAATATCCTAAAAATAAAATGCAGTCCCAGTCCAGCTGATATGTTGTGCTTATTAGACCTGATATTTACTGCAAGTGGTCTATTACTGAATAACAATCTGCAACACTGGAGTCAATTTTAATGATGGAATCAAATACAGATTTTTCACAGATTACTGTACAGTATTTAATAATGCAATAAGTGGGTCAACAAACGATTAATATAGAGTGAAAAAGTGGCAGTATTTAGATCTGCCGCCTTTTAGATCATTAAAATGGACCCCATGGAACAGTTTATGTTTATTTATTATGATTGACACAAATAAGGAGCATATACTACACATGGTAATCTTTTATTATTATTATTATTATTATTATTATTATTATTATTATTTATTATTATTATTATTATTATTATTTATTTTTGCTATTCAGCCTTGCATTACCCAATTTACTTTGATCAAGGTTGTGGGTTTTGCCTCAATGTGTGTGGATCCTTTTGAGCCTGCGCTGTGTAACTACAGTGATAATCATCATAATGTTTTTTTCAGTGTTCTGCTTCAAAAAACAACAAGCTCTTTCAAGACCAGATTGATTTTTCCTTGACCTTGACTGCAGCTAATGTAGCTCGAGTACATGCATTATATTAACAGCTCTTTAATTCTTTCTTGGTTTGTAAAAAAAAAAAAAAAAAAGATTATCGTGGGTATTTGATTCAAATAAGTGAACACTACACATGTCTAGAATATGTGCTCTTCCTGTCAGATTAAAGTATATTTTATTTTCTTTTTTAAAAAATATTTTTATAATCTTGTAGAGCAGAGTAGCCTGTAAAATAGTTTATCTTTTTAAACACAGTTTTCTTTCGGGATATTAGATTGATACAGCTCTAGACAGACGGAGCTCTATTTGTGTTCACTAGCCACGTTGAACATTGATGGACAGGATATTGTATTTCTCAGGTATGTTATCCCTCTTCCATTATCTAGAATTCTCATGTTTTTGCTAGAGTGGAAGCACCTGCTGAAATGTTTACTTTTCCACACAGAAAAGTGTGTTGTTCTCTTACAATTTAGGACTTCAAAACAACCTAGTGATTGCTAATATTTATAACAGATGATTCTAATTATCAGAATATTGTATTCTCATGTTTGAGATCTACAACCTTTCTCACTTACATAGGGAATGAAAACACTCCCCTTGTTGATTGTTTTAGCTGTTTCTAATTATCAAATTACTTTAAAAATCTCCTCACTAACCTCTGGTTGCTACAACTTAATTTGTAAAAATTAACTACACTGTAATTACACTTTAGAAACCTTGAATTTTTACACTTGGTTGTGCAGTCACAATGCAACAGCATGTTTAGAATTACAAAAAATAAAAATGTTGGTAGTCTTTTGTAATTGCACAGTGGTTAACCCTAACCCTATTGTAATTACTGTCTAACTCCACATTGCATTAAAGGTGTTACCAAATAGTTATTCTATGAAGTTTGTAAACAGTCTAAGATCTAGTGAAAAAACTTGTTACACAGTCACTAAGTGTTTCACTGTGGATAGTGTATTTTAATTGCTTGATTGTTCATTACTTTGTGTCTTGTGCAATATATTATACAGAGATTGCATCAGAAGAGAATGAAATCAACAGTCCAGTAATTTTCCTGCACCAAGTTATTTTGTGTCTGTCACAAGCAATAGATTTCACCATGCTTTTAAACTGCTTTTTAAGATAGCATCACCTTCAGAAAAAAAAAGGTAAACAAAATCTTGTGATAAGGAATTTAACGTAAGAGATGGTTTCACATTTTTCAAATTATTATTATTTTATATTATATAACTAGACCTTGACTATAATCAAAGTAAATGCCTTTATTGACAATCAACATCTGGCAACATTTTCAGCAACATTAATCAAATGGTAATAAGTTGATTTGTTCATATCCCTAGGGTCTTTTTCTACCTAAATAAATTCACATCAGAAAAAACAAACAAACAACAAACAAACAAAAAAAAAACTGAATGATAGAACTGTCAAAAGGGTATCCTTCTCAATTATTATCTGCCTCAAACTCCCAGTTGCAAACATAGCCAACAAAGAAAAATAAATTAGATTGTTTTAGGGGGAGAAAATTAAAATAGCCCAACAGATAAATAGAGTGCAGGTAAAACCATGAATCTCCCCTGCTAGAGCATTAAAATACATTAGTAAATCAATGAAGCTTGTCCCTGCAATATAAATTGGACATGGGAATTAAAATTTCTGCAGTCTAATTATGAAATGCCTCACAAAGAAATTAAACTGGATGATGTAAACTTGTGCGATCACGTAAAGACAACTGGACATTGAGTTATCAATAAGAAAATTTAAATTGTGTTCATTTTTTTTATGATATTACTTATAAGACAAGGAGGTTGCAGTGGTCCTGTGGAAGGATACTTGCTAATACACTAGATTTAGGAAAGAAGTTAATTGCGGAGCTTTTAAGTGAAGTTTCTCATTCGTTTTTAAATTGATATTCTTTTCTATGCTAAGGCTGTTATCCTTATAAGACCATGTTTTACAGTTATGCAACCATGAACAGTATAATATCAGTTTCTGGAAAAAACAAAACAAAAATATAAAGTATAAAATCAATCTTGTTTTATATAGAAAAAAACACAAATGACCAGGCAAATTTGCAATGGTAAACTTACAGAATATGGAATCTTCTTCTTCTTCTTCTTCTTCTTCTTCTTCTTCTTCTTCTTCTTCTTCTTCTTCTTCTTCTTCTTCTTCTTCTTCTTCATGTTCATATGGTTGAAATGTTAGTCCCCCTCACACATACACACACACACACACACACACACACACACACACACACACACACACACAGCACAAAATAAATGAGTGTGGGCTTTACTTCTGTTAATCCATAATGATTTACAATTAGTTTTTAGAGACTTAGTGACAATAATGAATGGTCTTGCCTTTAATTAGAAAAAAATAATGGATTAATTGATGGTTCCAATACTCAATAATGGATGAAAGATAACCTCTAGCATTTAATTTAGTATGTGCACTTAGGAAAGATAAACCAGGTGTGAAGCACAATCACTAAAGTAACAAGGTTCTGTAACCCCCTTGCTCCATGTATAATATACATCACAAGGAAGACACCTTGAGCTGCACTTTTTTAAAATGAAATGCATCCTTTGGCATCTCCTGCTGCATATTTAAAAGCCTTTAATCTGGAGTTATGTACAAATAATCTAAAATGGAATTAAGGGAATTCCTAAGTCAAAAGAAATCTCATTAAAATTGAGATAAAATCCAACAAAATAAAATAAACACTTTAATAGAGAGGTGATGAGGCCTTTACAATACATTATTTATTATCTCATTGTTCAGGACCACTGGATGATGTAGAGCACACATTACAATATTGCAAAACATTGAACCGAAACTTGATCAGAAAACACACACACACACACACACACACACACACACACACACACACACACACACACACACACACACACACACACACACACACACACACACACACACGCGCGCACACACACACACACACACACACACACACACACATTAGATGCTATGGTTTTAAAACTAGGCTGAAATAAAAATGCTCTGTTGACAATTACAACACTGGACATCAAAATGCCCTCAAAGGAGATGTGCAATGCAAAAATAATGATTGTATAACATATCCGGTCAGAAATCTAATCAAAATTGATTCAATTCTCTAAAAACGCCAATTGTTTTGGAGATCTTAGAATGTATATTTGTACAAACACTGATTTTTAATCATTTTTATACCCACCCATTTTTCACTGGCTGTCCTAGTTTAAATGCTACGCCAACCATATGTATTCCACATAATCTCTCCATAGCTGATTTTATTGATGCTTACCTGGCTATCCTTGACAACAAAATGTTTCCATCTCAAAGTGTTCTTCCTCTCTCTCTACGCTGTAATTACACTAAAAGCATGTAAATATAGTGTAACTACAAAAGACAACTGCCAACATGCGTGCAATAACACAGTTATTGCTATGTAGTTATGTTGTAAATAGGGACACTTAAAAAAATAATCAGGATATTTGCTGAACCAAATTGATACCAAATGATAACAATAGTGCAACTATACTTCTTGCAAAACATAAAGGACAGCATTTCATTTCTGTATAGAACAACCAGGCTGTTAATGCTACTATGGATCGCTGGCTGAGAGCAGTTTGACTACCATAGTTTTAATAATCAAGTTCCGCATATCCATGCCATATCTATTTTTTGGTAATCTTATCATTATGATGATATTGTGCTCAGCCAGAGATGTGCACAGTGAAAGCAAAAGCAAGGAAACAGCAAAATTACTGTGCCGATTTATAATGCTAAATATTTATAAGGGAAGGCAAATGCTCAGAGTATGTGACTCTCGAGTCCTTATTAAGCCCGGAAGCATTATACTTTTATAGAGGACTGTTTCCAGAGGTCAGGTTCAAGGTGATTTTCAACTTAATTTGCTTGCTGTGCACCAAGAAAGTTCTTCTACAATGAGAAGAATCAAACACATGCACTCCTTGCAACAATTTCCTGTAATGAACACAATAATACAAAAAACTTAAGTTATTTAAAGATTTTGATTATGTGGATGATGAAGTTTAATTTGTCATGTTCTTTAGCAGGACTACTATACTATAAGGTGTGGTACTATTACAGAAAAGACTGACATAAAACCTGAAAGCTCTGCACAATAAGATCCAGCAATCATCTTTCATTGAACAGATTGCCTTGATTAGTCATACAATCTAAAAATGGCCAGTGATGTAAACTGAAGTCTAATAAGGTACATTATTCAATGGGTGTGGATTGAGGTTATTCGGTTTAAAATACATCCCTAAATCACACTGCCTGAGGGCTATTCAATCGATATAAAGGGTGGATCTAAATAACGGCACTGTTTACTTATACAGTATGTAGAAATGATAAACATATCCAAATATTTATTTAGGGTTTTTTATGCAAAAATACTTTGTGCTTAAAGTTAAATCTAAAAAAAAATAGGACAAGTCCTCTCATTTTGACATTAGAAACAAATCTTTTTGAGATGCTGGTTCCTTTCTGGGATTTATAATGCTCCTCACCTATGTTTTACCATGCTATGATTTTACTGTGGTACACTTTTCTAAATGTGTTGTCCTTCTTTTAATGATTTTAACAATGGTGATCTTTAGATCTACAACTGTTTAGATCAATTGATAATTTATTTATGCTGTTGCTTGATTAAATTCCACTTGGACAATCACAAATGGATCTTTGGTCTACAATTACACTGCAGTTGCCTGTTTGAATTTGCTATTGTACTACCCTTTGTTTTTGCATTACTTGGGCCCTTTAGATTCAAGCTCCTTTCTACCACCAATCCTGCTGAAGTCCGTTTATCTCTGTTGCCTATCTGCACGATTCACATGATCTCCCGTAATTATGTACACTTCTTGTTGAAGATGATGTCGTAAGCATACCAAAGACACATGCTGATTTCATATTCATCATACATCTGCTCTCTGGTGTGCCTGAAAAAAAAGAAGTGCATGTTTTTGGTAATGGCAACTGTAATACCAACATATTGACATGAATATTGCATGTGACAAATCTTACACATGTACTAGTAGGCTTTTTAGGAAATTTTGTATTTTTTTTTTTTTGTATTTTTTTTTTTAGGTATACAACTGATAGGATTTTTTGGGTAGATGTGCTTTACCAATATTGGGGAGTACTGTGTTACACTGTGTCATCACATTTTTCAATAATTTGTAACTGTGATGGTTCCTTTGTCAGACAGATAATTAAATGTGGTAGCACATTACATTGTAAGTGAAAAAAAAAATAACATTTACTTTTAGTTACATTTAAAACATGGACTATGGATAATGCATATAATGGAAATCAGAAAGTGCTTCAACAGTGCAACTTAAACCTTACATGTAATGTTATATCATCTTGTTAGAAAATGGCGTCAGATACAGCAAGTTTGTGAAAAGTAGTGCCTTACAGAGTCCATATCAATAAAAACAGAAATCTGTATTGTTTTGATGCAGTACAATAAACTGTGTTAAAGTTAAGTACACAATTCAATAAAAAAAGTCACACATGATCATCGTTTTCTTTTTGAATTCCCACCTTTTAATGGGCTCATCATTTCCTTTAGCTTGGTTATTGAGCAGTGATGTATATTTTATACTATAGAAATCATCAGTATATATATAATTATTATATAGTATATATATATATATAGTATATATATATATATATCTATATATATATAGTATATATATTCAGCAAAGGATTCACATTGTTCCTCAGTGTACAAGATGTATTTTACTCATCAAGATGAATATTGGCACATATTGTTATCTGACAGCAAGAACGTGTACCTGACAAACAATAGTCTTGAGTTCAGCTAAGAATATGGTTGTAATAACTTGTACCCTTTTACACATTTCAGAAGCATTCTAAAGTGCAAGGGTTATGCATTATATAGTGGAGATGTGCCTACATTGGATCCATGTGACACTGAAAGGATTAATTGTTTTTGAGCAAAGTCTTTTGAAACGATGTGGGGGAAAAAAAAAAAAAAAAGCTCAAAACCTAAAACCCGGATGAATCATCTATTCTCATATCAACTTAATTCCAAATCTGGAAAAATAAATAGAATTGTATATTAATTTCAAACCTTCCTCAGCTAGCAAATAAAGGTGTCAAAGCAGAATGCTAAATTCAGGCCTCCTCCCCCACCCCCTGCCCATATTATTCTTTTCCCAGTCTTTAGCCCTGTGCTCAACATGAATAAACAAATTCATTTCAGTGTGTCCACATGCAAAGAGGGAGAGTAAGCCTGCCAAGATGCACATTCATACTGTGACAGTATCTTTTCTGTAACATGGAGCGAGCACTGCAGTGAATTTAAATAGGCTATGAACACAATATGAAGGATGTGTGACCAAAGGGGGTGTTTAGAATTTATTTGGCAGATTCACAAAAATGCAAGATGCACACCTTATAATAAATGTGTATTGAAGTGGCATATACATTCTATACATGTATAATTAATGATGCTATTAACAGTGATATATTATGATTATAAATAATAACAATGGGTGACAATACACATTTGAAATCATACCATCAAATCTTGATAAACATAGAACATATAAATCTAAATCAAATCATGTTTAGTGGATCCCTAAACTAATATGTTACCTATTCTGTAATGTCTTTTTGCCTCTCTCTCTCTCTCTCTCTCTCTCTCTCTCTCTCTCTCTCTCTCTCTCTCTCTCTCTCTCTCTATTTCAATAGAAGTCATACAATGAACACAGATGCAGTGATTGGTTACTGAGGCGCACCACCAATGTTTAAGGACTAAAAAGGTTAATGCCCAGTGCGTTGTAGGTTTTTGGGGATTTCCTTGTATCTTTGATTACTATTTCTTAACAGATACAAACCAATTCTGAAATATCACAAGGTATTATCGCTAATTTATTCCATGCATTAATATTAAATAACCTTCGCAAAGTCTGTCATGATCTTTTGTTTCAGTGAGGTAAAATATGTTTGCTGTGTTTCACTAACTGCCTCAGGAGAAATAATTTTACAGACTCCTTCTGCTGTTCATACCATGACATGAATCCTCGAATCTGTAGTGCTGCTGTCATGGCGTTGACTCCACAGGTTAGACTGATGCATGTGTCTTTATGTGTGTGTGTGAGTGTGTATGTGTCTGTGTGTGTGTACCACAGGCATTAAGTCTACAGTGGCAATAATGTACTGTATTTCAGAGATAAAACTCGTCAGGGAGCCGAGAATAATTGAAGTCACGGATAAACAAGGTTCTACTGTATATACAAATTGGTATTTTTGTGTTAAACACTTTACAATACAATACAGTATGTATGTGAATATGCTACACGTTTTGTGAGCCTACTTGTCAGGTCAGCATTGTAAATGAGAGAAGGCTGTGAGTGTTTTTTCAAGGTTACCCTGACTAAAGGGATTTATTGGAAAATCCGCCCTTCCTTACCAAAACAAATGTCAGTTTAATGGGCCAGATATTAAAACGAGTTTCATAGGGCAGTTGCAGGTATTTTTCAATCTCAGTTCTGCCTTTGGAAAAAGTTATGCCTGCAAGTCAAATTTAAAATGGGAGTTGTGGGGAAAGAAAACAGACTTGCACGTTTTTTTAGTCGCAAGTGTTTTTTTTTTTTTGTTTTTATAAATAATTATACAAGCCTGCCTACAAGTGTGAAATTCACTCAATTAATATGCAAACAAGCTACAATACTATTTCAATACTATTTACTCCTATCAACCGTGGAGCTAAGCTCTGGTTAAATTAAGTTAATTTGTTCAGAGCAGTGTGAGAACTGAACAAAAAAACATGAATAGGTACTGTCACTAAATATAGATATAGATAAAAATGATTATTTGCATTATGAAATATGTATATTTAAAAAAAAAAAAAAAAAAAAAAAAAAACGTGTCTCAACACATTCCCTCTAAGATGTCTGCAGCTCCATCTGTATTAACAGAGGATGCTGATGTCATAGGTAAGTTATCAATTTCTTATACTTGTTCAGTAAAAACAAATGGTTTTGCTGTGCCCAGAGTACGCCCGACCTCTATGGGAGTTGTGTGGGACACCCTTTCTCTGTTAAAGTGATTGACTTTGAGACCAATCCTCCATCAGTTGATTGCCAGATTTGTAGAAGTTTTCTTTAACTTAACTTTCAAATCATACTATATATTTTTAAATATCACCTATATCCTGTGGAACAGTTCAACCAACATTTACATTATCTGGGGAGTGGGTGAAAGTCGGGCAAGACAAATCTACCAGAACAGGGCATTAAAATAGTGTAGCTTAAAAATGATACCAAACTTTTTGTTAGTATAATTAGACATTTCTCGTTAATTTAGTGTCCTGTCCGGACAAATCATACACTGATAATGATTGTTTGTAATATGTAGACCACAGAGGTGGTGTAATTGTGTGGTATGGTTTTTAATACTTTTCACATTGTTTAGTACCAAATGTATTTTTTGTTTCACCTTGTTGTTGGCTATTATTATAGTCTCCGCTTCAGTAAAGTTGCTCTCGCTATGCTTTTGAACGCAAGTACAGCTGTATCAGTTGGGTGTAGTATGAGTTGCGATTACTTTCCTGTTTAGATTTATTTAAATGTATGCATTTCCATAGCATTGTGATATTAGCAATTTCCCGATAACTCTTGAATTTCACAGTCGTGCAAATTTATGCCAAGTATTTGCAATGCAAGCAGGTTTGCATACATGTTGCATACATTCACAATGTTTTGGCCCATAGTTAACAACTTTTAAACTCAAAATGCTTAACTACTTCCATGGTCAATTATCTATCTGGTGCCAAATCATATTACCCTTAAAGAAATATGATTTTGAGTTAACTGTGTTCTTGTCTGCAACAGAAACACTGGTGCTGTTTGGAAATCAATCAGAGGAACAAGTATCAGTTAGAAACTGTAGTTATAGAAAGAATCTATAAAAAATATATTTTCTTTTACATGGAGTAATTAATTCTGCTTTTTTCACTTTAATGCTTTTCTGCAGGTTTTACAGCAGGCAGTGCTGCAATATGATATTGCAAATTATACTTAAAGGGCTACTGGGATACTGGATTATAATTTTCCCTGAAGAAGAAAATGTTTCTTCAAAGTGAAAATTGCTGTTAGTTTCTGGAAACACAGCTTGGGACCTTTATCATCTGAAGAAAAAGTGCAGGTAAAAACAGAGAACTAAACTTGAACCACAGGGCTCAATGCTAAGAAAAGCTCCTAGCTGTGTTGTCATAGCAATCTGCTATTCATTTTATTATATTCTTTGTTATTCAAAGTTCATGAGAGATGATGTTATTATTTTGTTAATAATTTTTTTTTTTTAATATTGACAGAAATAATACAGTCACATTTGTTTGTAGAAAGCAAAGTAAGGAATGCATGGCCTTTTGAGCTGGTGGTGTTCATCCAAACATTTGTAATCTAGATGCAGGACTACATATTCACTGGGTAAGAACACCTTTCTCAGTTGAAAAACAATTGCCATGAGACCAATATCCTGCTACTTAATCCAGTTTATCCTGCTGACAAAAAAAACACTGCCAGCAAGACTACTGAAACTGGAAATGATAAAGGCTGCAGTATGGCGATATACTACTATGGGTGGGACAGAGGACACAATTTTTTCCAGATGTCACATTCTGTCTATGATTAGGACATCATTAGCTAATGTCATATGCTATGGGAAGCAGAAAATAAAACATAAATACACCCCCTACCAAACAATAGAAAGTGATGCATTCTCTGCTGTACAACAATAAAAAAAAACACAAAAAACAAAAAACAAAAAACCAGAAAGACTGAACTATTCTCAAACTACATTACTTTTAAATTATTGGATTTAAATACTACTACTACTAATAATAATAATAATAATAATACAACTGGCCTGTATAAACATTCAATCTATGGAAATCCAACTTGATACAGGTACTTCTCAATGTATAAATATGTTAAGCAGTAAAATATGTTTTTTTTTTCTTTCTCTCCTATGTAAATAGGTGTAAATTAAGGATTCAGAGTGTGTATCAAAATTATTTACTTTCCTTTTTTTGCACAAATTCTAAACTGCAAATCAGCTCATAAATATTTGTTGAAACTACTGTAGCTGTAGAATTAACATATTTATAGTTTCTATTTCATTAGAGGATGTAAAAGGCCCATCTCGATAAAATAGTGAAATGTTTTCACTTTATCTTTTTTTTAATATTATTTTTCTGCCAATCTCCTTGGAGTGTTTAGAATCTGCAAGGTCGATATTTCCAGTAGAGGTGACATTAACTTGGGAAAGTTATTTTGAATGCTGCAACTATGTACAAACTATTTGGTTTGGTTTCTTTCCTGTTGTTCAGTACTAGTGTATGTATTCAACATGCATAAAAAGACTGTTGACCTATGACCTTATAGAAAGTTTATTGTGGGTTGATTATTGCAGTGATTCCTTTTGTTCATAAATGTGAAAGTAAAACCCATGCATATCTTATTTTCACAAGGTACAAAGCTTCAGATCTATACCATTTCCTCAGCAACTCTGGCTAATGCATTGAGACAAAGCACAGTCATTCTTTATTGCAAATCTCATGAAGGCTATGTGAGAACAAGCATTGTGTAGTATATAAAGCACAGAATCTAAAAACATGAACTCAGCTTAATTAATGCAGCATGAATAGCAAGGTTTATAAGTTGTGGTTACCTGCAATCAAGTTCCATTTCACATTAAAATGCATTGGATTTGACCTTGTTTAGGTGACTATATTGTTCCATTGTTATTTTTTAGTTGTATGTGAGAAGGTTACAATCTAATGCATTTAAAAAAAAAAAAAAAATCTCTTGATTAAAACAGCCCTTAACATTTTGTGGATAGGGGCCATTTACAGTATATAAATCGTATATTTCACCCTGTGTTCCTCATCACATACAGCTTTCTGAAATGAAAGACTTTTCATCTTCAGGTTGCAATTGTAAGGTCAGGCACCTGCACTTAATGGAAAGAAGTGGCATTGCATGAAAGGACAATGATCCCATAACACAGAAATGAAACAGCAAAGGAAAAAAAAGAAGAGGAATTCTCCAACAAAAAGAAAACATTGGTAAATTGGTCTTGAAAAGTAAGGTCACAAATGCGAACCAGATCAGTTTATAAGATTTGATAGCAATTCTACTTTCTGTATTTTCTTTATTGGGTAGAAAACTTGATTCAGATTATTGAAGTTCTTTAATTCTGAAATTCAGTATATACAGTACAGTATATGCATCATTAGGATGCATTATATTAAGTTACACTTTTCACTATTTGATGGAATATGTTGTTATTGGAATTTATGTTATGGTACATGTAACAGCTTTACGAGAGCCAGATAGTAATAAAGGGTAAGGACATTATCTTCCTACCAGAAAACTGAACAACAATCAGCCCTGTTGGCTGTAAACATAAAAAAAAAAAATGCAAATATCTGCACTTATCGTATGAAAAGATTTCTGTACTTTATAATTTCTTGTTGTTGATTTCCATAAACAATTTATTGGATTCCTTAACTATTTACATGTGGCAGTCGAGGCAAATCAAACTCAAACAATTGCTCTTTGAATATAATGTTTGAGTTTCCAGTCAATAAAAAGCGTTATTTTGTTTGGCAATTAGCAACAAGAAAGGGAGATAGAATAGGAGGACAAAATACTGTGCAAATATGTGGACAATGAACCACTTTTATCAACCCCTTATGGAAAAAAAAAACATATATTTTTAACATATGGTAGAAAAGTATGGTCCTTATATTTTTCATATATAGAAATCGTCCCCTTTTATATATATTTAAAATATATGGGATATGTTTTAAATATGTTTTAGTCTGTAATCCATATATTTATTTTATATGTTGAAAATATATGGGTCACCCATACAGAATATGCATGTTAAATGTCTCTGAGTGTTTTGGTTCTCTGGTAGCATACTTAACTTGTAACCGTGACCCTAAATTAAAGATTTTTGTTATTCACTGGTAACAGTTTTTAATTGACAGACTGCCAACTGCAATATTACAGTGGTGTGACTGCAATTTATTCAGCTGTATCTGTATTATTTTTTATTCAAAATTGCTGTTTGAGAAGATGCTGTTGTGAAGCAATGAGTTTACCCATGTGTTTTGTAAAGTAATGTAAGTCTTTGCTTACATGTGTGAATATAAAGCTTTTTATTACAAGTTCACAATGCTTTTATTTGTTCCTATTTGTTTGGTGGGTTTACCTTCTGGCTTGAAAATATTTAAATTAAAGGCTAACACCTTTCCTTTTTTAAAGATTATTTTCACAGTGTTAGACTCATCCTGCTGGCACGGAACAGACCTAATTCCATTCTAGTCACATAACAATTCAATCTTCTTACCTGGCCCCACCTGATCTCTCTCTCTCTCTCTCTCTCTCTCTCTCTCTCTCTCTCTCTCTCTCTCTCTCTCTCTCTCTCTCTCAAGGTGTACACGATAAGTATTCAGTTATGGACAGAAACATATAAACAGTCAATGAAAAGCATACACGTGCAGAATTTGGCCACAACGGGTAACACACATAGAAAGTCTGGGGAATACACAGAAATACTGACTGATTTAGAGGCACATTAACATGTTATATGTAAGTGATCTGTACAATGAGATACCCTTTCTCTTTAATTGTTTCACCTCCCAGGCTGCAGTTCTCAGTATAGCCTGCTGGTTGCGTGACTATATTCCCAGAAATGTTGTAGCCCTTATATTGGAACATATCAGAACTCACATGAATATAATAACAGGGAATGAATAATAATGGGATACTATACTAGATAACACAATGGAATTAACTGAAGGATTGATATCGTTGTACTGTTTAGTCCCCAGCAGGATTAGTATTTTTCTCATTGATAAATGTCAAGAACTTTCATGTAAATCACACAAATGCTGTCAGTTTTTTGCATAACATATTTAGGATTTACTTTAGGATATATATATTCCAGTATATATATATTACTAGAGACATTGAATGTGCTTTTAACAGTTCATTGTGTTGTACACTGATTTCATATTCTTTGTTCTGACATATTTATTTTGGTATTATTTATTTCCAATGCATGTTGCAGATGATTTTAATCCATGATGCCTCATCTATGAATGGCCCTATTACTAGCTTCAAAGAGTTTTACACAAACCTATATATACCATAAAGGGAATGGGAAAATAACATGTCACCATGCCCTTTCAGCGAGCATTTATTTCAATGTAGTTTGTTGGAGCCAATACCTAACTTGAAAATTCAATTTTGGCCTGTCGGCACCTCATAAGAATGACAAAGTATTAAAGAGATGTCACATGTGGTGGAATGTTTCAAAGTGTTTTTCTTTTCTTTTTCTGTTCTGTTTCATTATAATGCAAGAGAGGGGTTGTGTGCACCCATATCTCCAGAAAGAAGAGCAGCACCATACAGGGAACTGAAGTTTAAAACAGTAATGCTGAAAGCAAATCATAGTGAGACTTGTCCGACGCTGAACTTGAAACTCTTAGCAGCTTGAGGACCAAGGACAGCGTCCCAGTTAGTTGCCCTCATAAACTGTTGATTGAATAAGCACCGTGGGTAGCAACCAGATTAATGCAATATATTGTACTTAAGGAATAAGAGCTTCATTCAGAAAGCATTACTCTGCTGAAAAGTAATTGTTTTGCACTTTTTAAAATTTTTTACCTCATCTTGTATTTTATGAATACAAACCTATATGTTCGATTTTACATCTAACAGCAGCCAAACTTTCCACTGCTACCAATGTCATTTTGTTTTACTTCCAATAGAATAATTCAAATATTCAAAAATTATTATTATTAGTATGTGTTCATGGAAACATCCACATGGAGGCAGGCAATACACAGAGACTTACATGACAAAAAGCCACCAGCAAGTGGATTTTCTGCCTGCTCCATCACCATTCTTTGGAATTGGTCTCACATCAGAAGTCTTTTAAAATTATGTTTAGAATGGGTTGCAGCAATCCCAGTAATTTCAGGTATGTGCTATATTCAGCCAAAATGAAGTATTATTCCAGAGTCATGGCTATTGTGAGGAAACACTGCACCATGTCCTGAGCGCTTCAAGGTAGACCTGCCACTGTAAAATGAGAAACTCTCACAGGCTTTAATGGTCACGAATGGGATGTTTTGCACAAAATAGAGCATCGTCATGAGAATATACAGCATACTGTGGTTTCACTAGGAAACAATAAACGTGAAAATACTAACTTTACAGATTGTGTTTTTATTGTAAATCATAGATTGTAATCATGGGAAACTTAATTCATGTTTGTACTTGTTGTTACATTGTTGGGCAGCAATGGAAGTATATTAATATTTTACAATGTTCTGTAAGATATTATATTAAAACAGAATAAATACCACAAACTGGATTTACTGAAATATGTTAGCAACACAGAATCAATGAATGCTAAGGCAGCATTTTGTCAGTGAATATTAGACATTTCCATTTATGATTCCAATGGAGTAAACTCGCTGATGTGTGCAATTTGTCTTGCTGACTTGGAAGTGGAAGTTGAGTGGCACTGAGTGCTTGCTATCTGTTTTGATCCCAAATGACGATAAACCACAAATACTGTAAAAAAATAAATAAAATAAAACTGGAAAGGTTAAGGTTCTAATAACTAACTGTTAAACCATCATTAGACTAAATTCTCTGTCATGAAAAAAGGAATCCATTCTGATTTGCTCTATGGTGGAAATGTCCACTGCTAGGTTCAAATCAGTTCTTTTAAGTGGATTAAAATGTATACTATCAGAGCCTACATGTTCTCTACATATCAGTCAAAATGTACTGCATGACTAACCACATCTATCCAACTACCAACTGTAACTTGTCTGGTTTTTTCTCTCTATCAAGCTGTACTGTACACATGAACTGAATGGAAAGCGTATTTTACATAGCATACCTACCTATTTTTATCTGAAAACCTTTGTTTAAATTGTATAGGAATTGATGCTGCACTTCTACCTGCAATGTTCTTTGTACCCTCGTGATAAATGGTCAAAACCATTAAACTGGATCGATGCAAGAGGATATTTATTGTGCAGTAAGTGTTTGAATCTGAGCATACTGGCTAGGCTTCACAGGTTTGCATTTCATTATTTCTAAACAGATGTATTAGGCCTATGTGGCTGACATTCCAGTAACAGCAGTGCAGTTAAGGGGTGTTTTTATCCCCAGTGAAGAGCATTGCAGATACTGGCTAGATCTGTGCAAAACTGCACTTATTACATCACAATGAGGTTACAGTGGTTAAAATAGGTAATTATTTATCATAAATCTCTATTGTTGAAAGTAATCATTGTAGAAGTGCAGACTATAAAGACACTTTTTTCTGGTCTGGTTGAAGGGAATGTAATACTACAAATGAGAATTGTCAGCACTGTGGTGCATAAAAAATGAAAGTGGAAGTCTTATGCTGTAAAAGTAAAGGTTCATGACTTGAAGAATGGAAATAAGATGATTCAGCACAGTGTAATGAGATGTCACCAATGTAAGACCCTCTCTATGGCTCCTTTACATAGTATAAGGATATCACATCACTTATGTAAATAATCATATCAACATTTTGCTCAAGACCACTATGTGTTCTCCTCAGGGAATGTAATGTATACTGACTAGCCACACAATTGCAATGGCCTGCAATCGAAGCAATTGCTTCAGTGAAAACAGGTGCATCTTGTCTAGTTGTTGAAGATTTCTGTAACTTGGGCTACTATGGGAGGGGGAGCTATCTGGATAGACAATGCAGCCACTGCATGGACATCCGCTATCCACTATTGAACACTTTTTTTACTAGTTTACCTGTTTGTCTGTCGAAATATGTAGCTCCTCTATCTGGGTGGATAGAAGACCAGTAGATTGAACATGACATCTTTATATTGCATTTGTTAATAATGCCTTATTGAATATAAAACTAATCCTATTTTACTAGGGGGAAGACAAACAGAGAAAGTAATGAGTGCCAATACAATATTTCTGTTCAATGGAAAGCAATTCACCATCCTAGCTCAAACTGCATTCATTAATCTTGAGGCAAAGTTTTAATGCACATCCCATGGCTGGTGCAGTTCATATTTCTTTTAGAGAATTTATGGGTTCATTATGCCATCAAATAAATGTACGTTCTTCACAAGAATGATAAGATAATGTGTTCAGTTTATTATTGAAGGGAGTCAGTGATTACATATTATGTTGTTCTGTGGAGATTTTAAGTTAATTCATGCCTTCAAATAAATATATGTTCTTCACAAGAATGATAAGATAATGTGTTCAGTTTATTATTGAAGGGAGTCAGTGATTACATATTACGTTGCTCTGTGGAGATTTGAAGTTAATTCATGGATTATTTTGCACAGAATATCTTTTTATTTGTGAGGGTGTTTGCATGCTTAAAATTCCTGTCATTGACAAAACCACAATCTAAGGGTCAAGGTACAGCATATAACAAATACTTTCTACAATTACGTGGGTGGGAAAGATTTAAAAAGAAACACTCCTTCAATTTAAATGTTCAGAAAACTAAGACTGTTAAATAAAACATTTTTTATGTGTACATTTGAAACTCAATATTAAAACCTAAAAAATAAAAACACTGCTTGGAACTTTCCAAAATTGGTCCACAGGCAATTCCATAGTTGGTTTGAAGTGGGCAATCTATATTTGCATTTACTAGCCCAAATACTCAGAAAGTTGATCAGTTAAGCTGCTGTCCAAGTCATTAAAGCCTTTACAATGTTTTGTATCACCACCAGTTTCCCTAATCCTGAGCTACTTTGCCCCATTCATGAGAGATTCTTCTGCCATTTTGTTTTATTTACATGACTCTCAGGGTGGCACTTCCTTACTGTTACAGATGGTGAAAAGAAAACAAACAAACAAACAAAAAAAACACAAAACCTGTTCCCTGTAAGCACGTACTTATCTTTAGCTAAATATGTTCACATACAGTATGCTAAGATTAAAAGCTGGTATACAGCAAAAACACTGACTGCTAACCTAGTTTCTTTCCCAAGATAAATCTAACCCTTTTCCTTATTCTCTATGGTTTCAGATGTCAGACAGAGTTTTTATATGCATACTATAGCTTGCTTTCTCCCGACAATTGTACTCGGGCATGTTATTCAGCCAAATTGTCCTTTGCTCTGGTATACTCTTGCATGATGATGGCACAAGGGAAAGTGCATCATTATGTGTTGCAGATGCAGCTATGTCTCATGTCTCCCATGTGACTTTATTAATTTGTAACCCTCTCTCTTCATCTCTTTCTCCACCAAAAAATCAGGTTTACAATGAGGAGAGCTTCATTCCAGGCACAATGCACCTGGTTTGACTCTCTTTCCCTAAAGACTTGCAGCCAATGCTCCATTTGCCACTCACAAGTATGCAGGAATGCTGCACTGTATTAAGGGACATGGTAAGAGAAAATAAAGGGAAATTGGAGAAAGAAACCTACATTTCTCCCTTGTTCCACATTTAGGTTACACAACCAAAGCTACTGCAATAAATTAGCTTAAATTCCACACCATTATTTACGATACAGTTGTTCCTTGTTAATGCACGGAGAAATGATTTAAGAGACACATATTGTGCTGTTGATCTTTGATAAGAATATTACAATATATTAAAAAAAGATTAAATTATATTACATGATTTAACAAGATTTGCTTATTTAAAATATGTTTTTGAAACATACACCTATGAGACATATAGTACCATATACTGTAGTATATGTTTCCCATGTGATCTTCTTCATATGAAGTTACCCTCACTATTTAATACGGTTAAGTAACAGCCATCAAAATAGACTGCAGTATTGTTTAATGAATGCTCCATGAAGTATATATGATTAATAAAACAAAAACATAGTACACCCACCCCTTGTTATATCGCCCCTCACTAAGCTGCGGATTTGGATATATCACGGTCCTGGTGTTGGCTCCCCGTTCAATTTATTTTGTACTGCACATCACAAAAGCAATATACAAAACAATTAAAAACAAAGCATTAATATCGTACTGTTATCATATACACAAGTATTGCACAGTAACACAAAGCAAATTGAATATCTACTTGCTGAAGCGGTTTTTATTTCAGCCAACGAGGTGTTTACGTGTGGCAGCAATGCACTAGCAAAAGACACAAGGCAGTGATGTCAGCTCCATAGCAACAAGCCTCCTATGTTGTTGTTGGGAATGGATTCTTTCAATGCAGCGGGTTTGTGTATTTGAGAAAGGAGAGGAAGACTCATGAAATTAAGTGGAGACTGAAGTTGATGAGAAGCAATTACCCTCTGCTGTACGAATTCAAACAGTGTGCTTCTTTTTATACAAAAAATTAGAACAAAGAACGTTGCGTATAGGATTTATACTGGACCCTGACTCACCCGATAAAATGAGGGAGTGGTTGTACAGTATTTATTTGTAGTCTATTTGTTTTTCTATGGGTGTCTCGCTATATCGCATCCCTGGATAAATAACGGATTTATACTGGACCCCCACACCCGCAATATACTGAATAGGTGGTGTATTTCCAAATACTGTAATTAGTTTATTTTGCTTTTGGCACTGAAAAACAAGTTTCCAGGTGTACTCTGACATAATTCAAGCTTCTACAGTAGCTACCTGTCCAATCTCCAGAGGATGTGTGCTTAAACGTGTACATATTTGAGATTTGAAGTCATTTAAGATGGGGTTTAGTTTATTCAAGGCACATTTAAATAGAGCCACAGTACTTTCAACGAAGTATTCCTCAGGGTCCCCTTAGGCTGCTTCCAGTGAATAACTTTTTGTTTTAAAATAGCGCATTTATCACTAACTTTGCAGGTTCACCTTCTACCAAATGCTTAATGTGATTTACTGATTGAAAACATACAACTTATAATTGCCCAAGGAACTGCTTCAATGAAATCAGTTTATGATATATACAGTACATTGATGCAACAAAGTGAAATATTTCCTATAAGTTAATTTAGTCACAGAGCCAAATTGAATTTTGATAACGTACAATATGTAGATGTTTCATCTCATATGGTTTCCAATAAGATTACTATGTAAAGATTGTTTCAATACGTTAGTCGGCAAAGTGATGAGTTCAGCACTGTTTGACAATGTAATTGTATAGAGCTACATAACGTATTTAGGGTTTTATATTTAAAAGAACAAAAAATCAATAGAGAATTATACATGGTTACATTTTTGTTTTTCTGCCCTTGCTTACTGTCTCTTTTATTATGTATTATCATTACTGCTTGGTTAAAGTATTGTTGATTATGTTGATTTGTAATATTTTACCTTTGCGGTCTATGTTAGTTTAAGCACATAAATTTCAACTGTCGGTAAATATGCTTCCTTTCATTCATTGCAATCTCCCTCGTAATTATTAAAAGCCTGGAAAGAGTAGCAATGTATTAAACCATTTGACCATATTGATGAGTTTGTATTGATATTTTCACTTACGAATAACTCTTCCAGCATTTGATTCCCAGTTACCGTGACTTTATGTAACATTTTCTTTTCTTTTGAATTGTGTACTTATTTGAAGGAAAATAAACATCAAGAAAACTCAACAATGCATACCTCATGCCAATTTTGTTATAATTTTGTTAAGGGCCTAATATTTTTTGATCCAGTGTTACAAGTGTTAAACTGAACTCAACAGCAAACCTTTATGAATAAATATAACCTATCCTACCAGGAGGAGTGAACTCAAGGACAAACATTCTGATTGAAGTCTTATAAAAGTGGGTTTTAGGAGCCACCTAGGGCAAAATCTGCAATACAAAATGTATTAATTTCTCAATCCTCACAAAGTTATTATTTTGTCACAGAACCACATACTGTGATAAAACACTTATATACACAGCAGTAGATGTAAAACATGTGAAAGTGATTATTTAAAGAAAAAAGACATACCACTGTAGTTCAGACCATTTTATGAGACAATGCATTTTGAAAATGTATTAAGAAACCTTGAAATACCACCTCCCCTATGCTTTGTTAGACACAATTATACCTAAAAGCTGCATGACAGTTTTATGGTGTGTGTGTGTGTGTGTGTGTGTGTGTGTGTGTGTGTGTGTGTGTGTGTGTGTGTGTGTGTGTGCGTGCGTGTGTGTGTATATATACACACACACACACACACACACACACACATTGGTAAGAATAACTCTTCCTTTCAGGGCTTTTTCTATTTATTTAGGTTTTGTTTACATAAATATATTTAACTGTACGCAGCACAATAGCAGATACATTTTATGTCACTATGAGCTGGCTTTCAATACAAATGTTCTGACCTTGGCGAGCAGAGATTTACGTCGAGCTGAGGGAAAGAGAACATACACTCGTTACTCGGAAACCTTTGTCCCAATTGGTACAAACAAGTTAAAGAAAAAGTCATTGACTTAAAATAGAAATCTTGACAGTGATGTCAATAAAATCTAGGTTTGTATCTCAATGTATGCTTTTAAGCCAACTTCTAAAAAAAAGGTTTCATCATGCTTTCAATAATATTGGAAAAGTGCATTTTTGGAGAACAGTTGCGTGAAAGCCCTCGGTCCCTGAGGGTGGTGTTATCTTAGCATTTCATACCACGTCTTTTAAAAGAAAACAGGATATTATGTGACTGACAACTTTTATGAAATAGTCTCAGGAACATCTCTTTTAACAATGTTTTGCTGTCCCTGGGATCTTTATTGTCAGACTGTTCCTAATCTAAAGGAATGAGCCATGGACAGCACAGCTTCCTCCTTCCATGCTGGGGTGCAGATTCACAGCATCTCGTCATTTCTGAGGCTGAGGCTATGCTATCTATTGAGCAGATGTCACAGATAAAATCGCATACTAAAAACATTCTCCACAGGCAAAGGTCAAAACAGCTTGTACCTTTCCTGTCTGTTTGACTGTTATGTTTGTGATACAATTGGTTCACAGGTTGTTAACCTTTCTAATATTTTTAAACAAAAATGTTTAGGAAGCTCAGCACAATTAAGTTTCTTCAATTCTTGGAGTTACCCAGGCTTTTTATTTCAAGAGCGAGAGGTTGGAAAAGCAAAACACTTTGACCCAAATTCTAAAGTTGCTCGTGGCAGCTACATACCTCCCTGGTGCACTCTAAGATAAAAATCTGAAGTGACCTTGGACAAAATTTGACAGAGAGATCATACCCTTAACAATTTTAAAACAACCTTAGTGCATTTACTCTGTTTCCATGTCTGCAAAGTAACAAGTCTGTTTGAGTCGTGTTTTAGTGCAAGAAGAATGTTCACCAAAGGAGAAGATCTTACTGGTTGGTCTAGAAATAAATTGCTTGTGTTTTAGTTGACTTTATTGAAAGCTTGGCATTCCAATAACACCATTGTACCAGAATGTGCCTGCTATCTAAATGAATCGCCAATAAGACACACCTCACCTTTGCACTTGTTTCTACTCTAGGTTATCTTCAGTTTTACTAGATTTGTGTTTCTTTTACCTGTAGAATTTCAACATTTTACTTAGTTTCACTAAATGCCTTATTTTCTAACTTTACTAAATCCTATATTTTCCCTACACTGCCTACTAGACTGCGAACAGTACTTGGAGATATTGACCTAGTCACACAAAAACAAGGTTAGTGCCTCCTATTTGCATCACTAGCACACATTAATTTCTCTAAATGGAATTTATTTAAGAAGAAGTTTAACATTCAGAGGTGGAGACTACACCAACTCCAAAACTAATTTCAACATTGAAGACATTGAGAAAGATTCCATGTCAAAATGTTTGTCAAAGGATTTGTAACGTTTTTTGTAGTATTACAAGCTGACAGTCATACAAACCAGGAGCTAATACAATAAATCTCAGCTCATAAAATTATACTTGTGAGATTACCTCATCATGAGACTACAAAAGATTTAAAAGTGAATAGTTTTTCGAGATTTACGATTATACTGTAAATTTACAGTATAATCGTAAATCTCAAAAAACTACTCACCTCTAAATCTTTTGTAGTCATTTTTGTATTACTTTAGTATAAATGCATGTTAATTTGGATTCATATGTTGTTTTTTTCTGACTTTATGTGAACGAAAAGACACATATTCCCCCGTTTTCTCATTGGAAATAGTGATATTTTGAAATTTACCTGTCCTAGTCACAAAAGCAAAGTTTGTGGGGAATAATAGCCATTTTCTATACTTTTGAGGCATGAGCAATTAGGAAATAACACTTACTACCCAGGAACAAAAAAAAAAAAAAAAATTGTTACACAGTGTTATTAATATGGATGCCTGTACTGTATATAAAGGGTGAATCTAAATACAATAGCATAACTGTTGGGTGGTATTTAGATCCACCAGTGTCTATATGAACTGAATATATGACCTAAAGCTGATTTACCAGAACATGGTTTGCTGCTGTCCGCATAATCCACATCATAGACTAGGCAATTCAGCACAACTGTCCATCTCTAAAAAAAAAAAATTAAAAAAAGATAATCTAAACACACACTGTCAAAATCCCAGAATGTACACATGGGATGCCACCTCTGCAGTGAGGTCAACTCTTTTGTCTTCAGAAAAAGCCCACACTGTAACTGTGCCTCTGAAACTTTTATGTTGCAACAAAGTTGGAAACTATATTGATCGTTTAATAAAAAATAAGGAGTAATGCAGACATATCTCTGTCATGAATAAATGTCGTCAAAAAGTTGTTTGGCTTGTTCAGCACCCTGCAGCAAAGAAAAATTGATTATAGAAAAAACAACAACAACAACAACAACAACAACAACAACAACAACAACAACAACAAAACTTGAAGATCTGAAGAACTTTTCATGGCAATCTTTTCATGTCCAGTTTGATGTGGAATAAAAACTGAGTTTAGGATTCTTGCATGTTGGATTAAGATGTGGTCCACTTTGAAACGATTCATGTCAGATTGGTTCTGAATAAAAGTTCAGCTTCAATTTAGGATTTTTGCTTTTTGTATTCTTTAACAAATAGGATGAAAACAAAAGGCAGAATACTGCATACATGAAACAAACAGGTACTTGTAATTCTACTTTTATTCACAATCTCATCTCATTAACTTACTCCAACAGATTATCGTTCATTTTGATTGCCCTTTTGCTATTAAGAAACCCCTTAATATAATAAACAAAAGGCTTGGATCCCAACAGGTTTGTTATAGCAAGGGTTTACTGTATTTCAATCCATAACAGAACCAAATGCTTGGAATACATTATTGCATTCTGTTCTTATTTCACTATTCATTTGATTGTGGTACAGTGTTTCAAATGGGAAACAAATGACAATCTTTTAAATGGGTATCTTACACAGTACTCAACACACATTTGCATTTGCATGTGATTGGATATAAATATTTAACTGCAAGGAACCACTATTCAACCTGAATTTCTTTTTTTTTCTTTTCTAGTTGTGTTGCTGATAGATTAACTCTAGTAGCATTAAAGCTACATGTAAGATTCAGGACAGAAATGGAGTAGTCATTAAAGTCTTAAAGCTAGGCTGTTATTCTCTATCCACAAAAAAAAAAAAAAAAACATTGTAGGTACATAGTCTGCCTCCAGTATATTTTATATAAACTCAACATTTATTGCCAATATCAACTGGCTTTGCCCTCTATCATAGGACTTAAAATATTTTAAAGCAATTTCTCCCCCCCCCCCCTTTCATCCATTATCATATGTGTGTATGTTCCTGGTAATGTTAACTTTCATCTGCTCTTTGAGACATTCTCATTTACATAATGATTAAGCCAAGCAGAAGTTGACCTTACATTTCAGTTTTCCGAATATCATTACAGTGTATCTGTTGCCTTATGTTAAACACATGTCCATCAGCCATGGAGAAAGGACAGAAGAACTAGAGTTATCACTAACTCTCTTGTTCTTTCATTTCTCTTGAGGTTTGTGGGGGCCCCTTGGCACTTTAACAGGTAGTCTACAACGGAGATCAGTATTCAAGTGGAGAGCAAGAAAAACATTAATGAACCTCCACTGCTATTCAGACATTTGTGACCACCCAAGTAACACTCATTTCACGGGTCAGACCTACAAATTGCCATTAAAACCTGCAAACCCACGACAGTCATTTTAGGTCAGGTTCATCACGGTCCAACATTTTCTCAAGGATAGGGGATACCCTGAACCGCAGCAGAACCCCAACAGGACCTAAGCATTCAAGCCCTATTCTTTACATCATAAAACATGTTATCTAGCATCATGTTTGTTCATGTCTCTCTTTGCATTGTAACAGCATGTGCCCAACCATAAATGTACACTGGGAAGAAGAATGTGCTAACCAACTATAGCAGCCTTTGAAATTCCCTTGAAAGGTTTTAGTGGAAAGACTGCTTAAAACTAACATACAAAATATACTGCACATTAAAAAATAAAATGTTTACCAGAAATCACTCCATAGGATTATTTAAGTTGTACACTTTATAAATAACCAGTGGGAGTTACATTAATATTTCACACATACAGCCATTTACTATACTGTACATATTCAACCTCTGCCATTTTATTAGCAAAACTCACAGCAAGAAACGTAGCAATTGAATTCATAATTCCAATAAACAAACACAATTTCTTACTGGCTTAAAAAAAAAAAAAAAAAAAAGGATAATATTTGCATTTGCTGTGTTTGCTTTCGAACATGATTATTTTTTTTTTTACAGAATTTCATAAGAAATCTGTTTAGAAACCAGAATCAGCCATCACAGTGAATGCTGAGGGCAGTGATGCCTAGCCAAAAAACTTCTACTCAGGAGACATTATCAGTTGACTTTACTGAAAATTGGTCACAACACAAAAAAGCCCAGGTCTCTCTTTATCAAGGCTGGAGTCTGACAGGTCAGGAGTGAGAAAAGAGCTGTGTCTGCCCTTTGTTAAGCCCAATCTGTAGATAGATCATAGAAGACTTTAGTTTCTTGCAGTGTCAATCTCTCACCTTTAACTTTAGAAACCCTGCAGCGGTCATTTTGACGGTTTTTGGTTTTAAAATGTAATCTTCTCCAGTTGTGTAACACATATGGGGCTGCACGTTCATGTACTTTTCTGTCTGTATGTATTAAATATTCTCACAAAGCATGAAATACTGGAGTGCAGAAATAAAGGAGAAATATAATGCACAGAAAATAATTTACCAAGGAAAGAATATATTTTACAGTTATCACAGGAACTTCGAGAGAAGCATTTGGAACAGGGGGAGACTGCCAAATGTGTACCAACAGCTGAAGCTGGCAACCCTGCTGAGAGCCACAAGTGACACCAATGCCAGGTTGGCAAGTACAATAAAAATAAAACTTTGGACAGCTGTGCCCTGTGCAGAAAGGCGGCATGGAGAAGCACATTGCATTGTTGATTGTGAACAGCCTTAGACTCCAGGTAAATGAATACCCTTTTGTTGAAAAAGAAAAAAAAAGAAAAAGAACTTAAGAACTTAAGTTCTTAACTTCTTGTGCTGTTTATTTATCTACGCTGTTCAGTTGCTTTTGCTCATCTGATTGCTGTTGAAAAGTAAAAAATGCATTGCTACCGTTTCAGTTTTATAAATATGTACCGGATGTAAACTGATGTCTGTTCAGATGTTTATTTTATTTACATTTTCTTGTTTTTATTTGTGAAATAAATGTGTGTGTGTATATATATATATATATATATATATATATATATATATATATATATATATATATATATATATATATATATATATATATATATATGCGCTTCGGTTGTTCAGTTGTTTGTGGCGTACTCAATAAAAAAAAAAAAACGAATTACATCCGACTTTCTCCTTTCATTATACTATTTACGGTGTTTTGAATACAGCCGTCAGAAAGACTGCTGCAGGGCTTCTAGGTATGACTATATCTCTGGTTCTTCTAGTGTTAATGCAAGCTGAGTATGAGGCATTTCAACGTTTCCTCCTCAATAGGTCAGCGAGGTGGTGTCATCATTAATGTCTGGATAAAGCCATGCGTGTGGCAGTTTGAGGGCCATGGTATTTACTAGTATACATAAAAAAAAAAAAATTGGTCAGAATCTTTGTATTAACCATTTACCTCTCTATTAATTTCAAGTTTAATAGTTAATGTAAATAAACAGCATATTTTTGTGCCTTTAGTTTAATAGCCTTAAATTGTAATGAATTAAAATCTAATACATTCACACTGTATATTATATATTTATTTGTATGTGTGTGTGTGTGTGTGTGTGTGTGTGTGCGTCTGTGTGATTTTATCATTGTGAATATTCATCAGCTTCATCCAGATTGTAATTATGATTGCAATATGTTTATTTCATTGAGTAAGTTTGTTTTTCCCCAGAAGCAAATCTACTCTTGATGCTGATCTACAAAATTCCAGTTGGATGCAGTGGAACTTTTTTTTTTTTTTTTACCCACTTTATTGAACAGTTTTAACCTTGTATACTAGTAAAAGGGTAATATCTAACGGTTAATAATAAGTGGCCAATATAAGTCAATGTAAATGTGTTTTTAATAAATGCATTAAGTAGAAAGTTGATTAATTTAGATATGAGAGGAAAATGGTCAATACAATCAAACTGATCCCCCCCCCCACCCCCCCCACCTTCAAACATAATGATGGCATTGAAGCATGAAAGCTTCCTATTTCCAGCTTACTGACAATAATACACCTCACTGTTTAAATTAGCTGTTCAGGAATGACACTGAAGTTATCATTTTTGCTTACTTTATAAACAACAAATGGATTGTTATGTACTGTATTAACAAGGGAAAATAAAAGAGAAAAGGAGACAGTATCTTGCAAAAGAATAAACTGTTTTATTCCGAGGACTTCACATTGATACAAACAGGAGCGTAGCGTGTCTTGGTTACAGTTTCCATTTTACTACAATGGCTTTCCAGAAAGTTCTATAGTTTTTATAACTTGAGGGTTCTAATTTGCATCATCTGAGTACATCAGTAGCCAATAGAATTAAAGATAAGCATCACCCCATTAAGAAGAACACTGAATAGGAGAATAATTTCTTAACAATAACATCTTATAAAAGAACATAGCTTTTTAGTTTTAACTCTTCAGACACTACATGGATAACAAAAGTTTTTGTGTGAACAAGAGTTATCCCTAGACTAAGTATATGTTTTGGTGTCTCACAAGATAATTGCACAAACTATGTTCATCCTCATGAACACACTGATCTGCAGATTAGTACAGTAGGCAATCAGATGTAGTATTTATCAGACTAGGATAAACGATATCTCATTTACAACAAAAAGCACTTGTGACAGTGACATTGTTACAAATGTTTGATTTACTGATGCTGTCATTTTCGCTCCTCAAAGCATAATGATTAATCATTGCAGTGCAATGAGGTTATCCTCATTTTTGTATTTATTTATTTTTCCTGTTGTTGCCTGAGGCTATTGCAGCGATCTTTTTTTTTTTCTGGAAAAGGTGCTGCTGTAACCTATTCTTAATTCAACACATTATTATATATTCAATCATTGTCTCATTTACTTTTTTCCTTGCCATGTCAAGCATCTGCAGACAAAGTCTCTAGCCATTTGCGTGCCACAGCTTATTAGGGTTATTGAAATGCATTTGACAGCATGTATTCTATTTCCATTTCACATAATTCTTCAAGACAATCTTATTGTGACATTCTTCAGTAACATGTTTTCCTCAAAACTAAATATATCTCCTGAACATATAGGCGTCTAGCCACCTGAAACCAGTTTTAAAGTATTGGCAAACAAGTCCAAGTTCCTATTTACCTAGATTTATTCACAACACCTTTATTGGGGTGATGTTTGAAGTGTACTGGCATATATGTAGCATGAGTCAATGATGATTATAACAAGTGCTACCCAGAACAGTACATACTGTACCATATAAAAGAGGTGTACACAGAGATGAAACCCATACCACACCGAATTGTGAGAATTAATTTTAATGTGTGTGCACACAGACACTTTATGAATAAAGTGTATATTATTTTAAAATTAATATCAGTAAAGTAAATACAGTCATATGTCCAAATACTCTTGACATTATGTGAAAAAAAAAAAAAAGTATTGCTACAACTAAATTTGTAAAATTCAGACAGAGTGCAAGCCTCTCAGTGGGTTGCAACACATGCCAAGTTACATTTACACCAGGGTGGGGCTGTATTTATCTGTGTACTTCATATGAAACAAACAACAACAACAAAAATAATGAATTATTATATCATTCCAATCCCCCCAGATATAAAATAATGAAATAACTCTCCCCCCACTGCCGCCCCCAAATCGTAATGCAATTTGAGCACCTTCTCCTCTACATCTTCATTTTCACAACTGCAGGAATGATAAATGAGACAATCTGAACAAGTTCCTTTCAGAAATATATCTGAATTAGACAGGAAGAGATAAAAAAATATGAAATCTAGATACCCATACTGTGGTTGCTCATCCACCAATCTATCCCTTAGGAGCAATATTCCACATACATATGCAAACTAGTGTATTACTTTCTGTAGCCCTGGGTGAGTCTTCAACCTCTCTCCTCAAATAATCAATAAAACCCTAAATACCTCCAATGTTTTGATTCAAACACAGCTGCAGGCATATCATCGAAGAATGTATTTATTCCTACATATAAATTGTCAATTAACAAAATAATCATGAATGAGCTTACAGTAATGCACAATTAAACATGGTACTGAACAATATTGTGATCCACTAGAACAAGCAACATTCTGATAAATTTGTGTACAAAACAATTCACAATGGTGTTGAAGGATACTGTACATCAAATACATAGTCGTTTGGTGAAAAATAACATTCTGCAAATTAAATCATTTAGACTCTTGTGGTTTCAATATGTGAAAGCGAGACATTCGGTCATTAGCCAAAGCCACTTGGTTATTCTTGAGATTTACTGTTAAATGTCCAAAATAAAGTGTTATAATGTTTATTTCTGACATTTACCATTTTGTTTGGTAAATGTCAACCTTTACCAGTAAATCTTAAAATATGCCAATATTAAGACTTTTACGGTAACATATTTTTAAATTATATTTCAGATTTTTAAAAAAATAACAAATATGACTCTTATTGATATTAGCTGAACTTCGTTTAAAAAAAAAACAAACAAAAAAAAAAAAACAGGTATATATGTAACCTACAATACAGCATGCATTTAATACATCTCAAGCTTCCTTGTTACTGTTTGTCTAGGGATACAAACATGAATGTATTATTTTTCATCATCCATTAATTCACACACTTGTAACATTAGGGGTCTATTGTGATCGACACAACGTCCCTCTTTCACTAGCTGAAATCATTTGAAAATGTTGAAATACATCAACAGCTTTGGTAAATAGCCAGGTGTTAATTTCTCCTGCCCTCTCACTCTCCCACCCTTCACAGATTTGCTAATGAAGCATGGTAAACTTAATCCTGCACAACCTTTTAGATGATTTCATCTTACAAAGTAACCTTTGTCCAGGTGTCTTGAAATGTCAAAACTAATTAGCTAATTTTAGAAACTGCATAATTGCTTAATTGTTTGTTCTTGTAAACTAAATTATACAGAATATCTTAATATAATATTCTAGTGGTTGTTGATAACAGTAGCTGCAAGATGAAGCCTTCAGGCTCAGCTGTGAGCACAGGGGATTGGATTCAAAGGACTGGCGGTCCATCTGCAATAATACAAAAAAGAATGTGTGTTCACAAAGTAAGCAATGAATATGTGGGTAGCTTCAGTGACTAATATTTTGCAGTGCTCAATGGTTGTCCAAGATTAGTCAGAATGAGCTTAGTCACCACCACTATATTATTTGGAAAAAAAATTCCACCAGATAGATACACAAATACAAATGTTCACAGGAGTTTTAGGCAGTATAGCATAGGGTATACCAGTCTTTGGTATGTCAAATGTTGTTTACTAACACAAACAACAAATATCATACAGTATGCACTATCCTGGGAAGGATACAGCTTTACTACCGGTGTCTCTTGATTAATGTCAGTAGTTTTTACCTTAAATTTACCCGTATTATTCTTGAGCGTAGCCTGAGACCAAAAGGCATGTATCAGTAATTTGTTTAGTGCTGAAGAGGTTTGTTGAACCTTGCATCCCCGGATGATTACCATTTCACATTTTGTGTATGGAGGTGTTACTTCTGCACAGCTCTTCTCTTTAACAGCTAGTCAAAATTATTTATGAGTAACACATAATACCCACAAGAGAGCTACAAGCCAGAAGCTTGCATGGGGATGCTGCGCGGAACTGAAAAAGCTGCTGTGCTACAGTTCGGGGCTGCTGCAACGCCATTGCTGTACACATGGGCGCTGAGAGAGAGTTTGTTTATATCCAGGAATGAAGCATCCGCTCTGCAGGAACTACTACCATGGAGCTCTTTAACTGCAAAACTGGGGCCTGTGAAGGCTATTGCTCTACCAGGACCGTCGGAATGGCTCGGTGTCGCTGGGAGGCCAGGATTTCAGAAGCAATATAAAGAAGTAGGTCAGCTTAGGGGATGTAGATCCCAAAACAGTATGGAGAGGGTTTACTATAGAGTAGTATGTTCCTGGAGCGGGATGTTTCTTTCAGTGGGACTAGAGCTCGTCATTGTGTGTGGCAAACTTTTATTTTTAGCTTTTGGTTTTGTTTTTATATCTTTATTGAATGTGACACTAGGTCTACCATTGCTGATACCCTAGTGTCAGCGGTGTGTTAAAATTAAATCTGCGCACCTGAGCGGCGATGCTCTGTGTCTGTCAATATTTTTCAGTGACTATCCAAACATATAGCACATCACCCTGTTACAGCCTAGCATTTAATTTTAAATTGTAAGAATAATAATAATAATAATAATAATAATAATAATAATAATAATAATAATAATAATAATAATAATAATAATAATAATAATAAATAATAATAATAATAACCTCGTATTAAAGACTTGGGCCTCATCAAAAGAACCCGGAGTAGTTTTCCGTTATAAAACTCGAATCTTGTTAGGAGCTTAGGAACATCTTGATTAGGACACTACCACTAACTAATATCTACGTATGACATACAGTGGAAAAGTCACCTTTAAGGGTTTCATGGTTTTTTTTTTTTTTTTTTTTTTTTTTTTTTAATAATGGCTATTTTAAAATTAAATCACCAACCAGCAATATTTCCCTGACAATAAAATATATTCATAACCTTTATCTTCTGTCTACTTTTTTTTTCTGTAGTCTGAGATCTAAAATCTTCCTCTTTGGTATTTTGCATTGGATAACTTCCACCTTCAGTGTGTTGGCGAGATTGAGTTCTGCCAGCCTGCAGTTCTAACTGGGGCTGACATAGTCCCAATTGAAATCAATTTGATCTTGATCTGTTTCTGATGGAAATGAACAAGTCTGATTTCAAACCACTTTCAAGTCAGTCCCAGGTGACGGACTGACTTAAGATATTTGTAAAGAAAGAGCTTAAAAGCATGATTATGGACCCTTATTTTTTTTGTTGTGGCTCCTTCATATTGCCCCTCAACTATATGTTATCCAGTTTGAGAGTACAGGGACAAAGCTGATACCACACACACACACACACACACACACACACACACACACACACACACACACACACTCCACAAGAGTATCTCTCCTGGCTGAAAGTAATTTATCCTTTACAGGTAAAAAGAGGTGAGAAGGGAAGAAAAACAGTCTGAAATAGAGAATTGATTCTTTACAGGCTTCAGCTACCATTGCTGGAAGGTCTAAGATAGCACAATAGAAGATAAGGATGTAATAAAAGGAAGGGGCACATCTTGTAAAAGCATAAAGGCCAGTTTCAATTAATCATGGTTCATGAAACAGAGAGAAAGTGCCAGTCTTACTATTATACAATGTTGCTTGAATTGAATTGTGCCAGGGCTTACATACTTTAGTTTGAAAGTACTTCATGCATGAATTGCAGCAGTTTCCAAATATTTCAAAGCAGGCAAAAATAACAGCTGCCAACATCTCCCACCACTCACGTCCAACCATCTCAGTCTGAATTGTGACTCAGTGTATCACAGTATGCTGCTCTACTGCTTTGACCCTTAGAAGCCTACTTAAGTTAATTCAACTTAAAACAAATAGTACAATATACTATGCATGGACTATCCAGTAAATCCACATAAACTGGAGCAAGGACTGCCATGCACTAGTAATAAGCTCACAGCTGCTCAGCTTCCAATTTCATCCAATAGGTGTCACTACTATGCAATGAAATTTGCTAAACCCATAAAGTTCTAACAATGTTTCACACAGTTGCCATTCCAAAACTCATCACATGCATTTGCTAAAGCTTCTGCATAAAGAATAGCTGCAGACTTTAAAAGATTGCAACTGACTTTGCTAGTAAACATTTCAATGCTATTCAGAAAAGGAACAGTATGCAGGTGTTAGCTTACTTAAGGTGATTTGAGTAATACAGACAGTAGGCCCTTTATATAATTCTCATGACAGTAGATACTTTTACTTGAGATAGAGCACTGTTTTAATAATTAAAAATTAGATATGGGAAGTTATTGTGATTTCTGTTTATTCTGGAAACCAATCATATAATCTCCACACTATTAGCAGGGAATCTAATACTTTTACATTTTAACAGAAAAAAAAAAAAAAGCGTTGATGTAGGGAAGAGACTTAGAGCTGATTCAGACATGACTGTGTGGAATATTGTATTTCAGTATTTTAACTTTTTATATACAGTGCCCTTATAAAACTACTACTACTACTACTGGCTCCAGCAAAAAGAGAGACCTCCTCGTGAATCTGCTCCTGGCTCTTGCTAAACTGGCCATTTACAAGACCAGGAAGCGTAAGATGAGCAGGGAAGGTCTCTTTGACTGCGGAGCCATGTTCAGGGCCCTCGTCCGTTCAAGGATTAATTTAGAGCACGCCCACACGGAGTCTGCTGGCGACATGGCATCGTTTGTCGACCAGTGGACTCTAGGGGGCGTGCTCTGTACCACCTCCCCGTTTTCTTTGAATATTTAATTTAAAGTCCTTTTTCAACCGGTTTCTTTTTAATTAGTTAAGGTCCTTCCTTTTTAGCACCCCAAAGCGTGCTAATTTGAATTTTTTTCCAGCTGTCTTTGGACAGCTGGTGTAGTCCCGTCAAAAGGGCATTAAATAGGACTACTACTACTACTATTACTAATAATAATAATAATAATAATAATAATAATAATAATAATAATGGGCGGTACTGTGACATGGTGGTTAGCGCTGCTGCCTCACAGCGCCAGGGTCCTGGGTTTGATTCCAGCCTAGGGGTCTGTCTGTGTGGAGTTTGCATGTTCTCCTCGTGTCTGCATGGGTTTTCTCTGGGTACTCCGGTTTCCTCCCACAGTCCAAAGACATGCTGTTTAGGTTGATTGGTCACTCTAAATTGCCCTGTTTGTGTGTGTGTGTGTGGTGCCCTGCAATGGACTGGCGTCCTGTCCAGGGTGAAGTCCTGTGTCTGCCAGGTTAGGCTCCAGCTCACCCCGACCCTGTAAAGGATTAAGAGGTTAATGATACTGGATGAATGGATAATAATAATACATAAATAAACATGGCAAACCACAATAAAGTATGGAAAATGCATAGTGCAACCACAGGGAAAAGCAGGGGAACACTGAAATATGAACATAGTAACTCTTTCTAAGGGTTCCTGGATCTCACAAGGGGAATCTATTTTGCATTCAAAACTGAAGGACACATTTTACTGTTTCAAATTATACTGTGCTACTAAGCAGACACCCCGCTTAATACATGCAAATTCAATTCGTGGAAAAAGCGTAGTACTCTATGAATGTTTATTAAGTGCATATCTTTAGGGCTCTTAGTTTTCCATTTTTATTTTTGGTTATGTGATGGCCCTTTAAAGTTATATTGAACCAACACCATTTCATAATTAAACTCTTGGAAAAGCGTTGATTGTGAAACAAGATGAGTTTTGTTTATTCTCCTGTAACTTGAACGTGATTCTCTTTCATTGATAATGTTAAAAAAAAGAAAGCTCCTAATTTTTTATTCAAACTGAACAGAAAAAGTGAGTTCAGTTAATTAGCATGTCCGGGTTTAAAGTCTGAATAACTTGTTGCAAAAGAGTTATAACCTGTTTAGCAAATAATGGTTTCCTTTTAATTATGATTTCATTAAATCAGTTTAACTTCACTTGCTGTTTGCGTTTAATTTGAATACAAATTAAGAGCTGACTTTTTTTTACATTATCAATTAAACAAAGTTACGGGAGAAAAAAAAAAGCTCAAAAAAAAGGGACATCACATTATCAAGAATAAAAACTGAAAATGAATAGCCCTATATATCTCTAACTTGAAATATTACATATGGTGACATTGTTCTTGACAAGCTGAAGCTGTGCAAGATATTGTCCTCAATTATCATCTTAGGAGCCCCTCTCATGTTGTCTGGTCAGTGATCATCAAGCTGCTAATTCTTTAGACTTTTCCTTACCCAGTTACACAATCTGTGTATTTCAACATCTGGAAGAGAATGATTGTGCTCTTATTCAGAACACCATCAACCAAAAGATCTAATAGCCTGGTAAATATAAAGCTTGTAACATTGACATGCATCTGAAGGATATGGCAGGCCCTTATCAGCTGATAAATGTGGTCAAGGCTGAAGGTGGCTCATCCGTCTGTACTGAAATACATATTGGTAAAATAAAGCAAACAGCACAACAACAAAATGTTCTATGATGTTGGTCTGTATTGGTCTGAAGCAACATTTTCTCTCAGAAGCAGGATAAGAACCAAAAGACCACAGGACGGGTCCTGGCTACCTTAATCAGCCCCACAGCAGAGGATGATTAACAAGGTCATACATTTTAGATCAGTAGCAACAATAAAGTTGAGTTCTACAAGAGCAGTTTGATTGAAGTGGCTGCATTAAACCATATGAAACTACATGTTGGCACAACAAGATGAAGGTACAATTCAAAAGAAAAGGTTAACAGTCGTTCTGCTGTGTCTTAACCAAAATCCCCATGTGCTGTCCATGGTAACAATATGAAACTTTGCTTGGCATCAATTATATAAACAAAATCATGAAGTTAGCTATTACACGTGACTATATTTGAATCAGTGTGCAATGCAGTTTATTATTTATTATGCAGATCTATATAAATCTACTTCAATCTATGCATATATTGATAATAAAGTGTTGTATTTGGACTGATGTGTTGCGCTTGTATACATACCAAAAGACTGAATTAGGTTGAAAAGTATAGAAAAGCTACAGTATATATTATAGTGCAATTATAATTACTGTATGTCTCCATAGACTGAAATACGACATTTTATTGCCCACAATATGCATTTAACAGTCAATGGAATTAAGTGCAAAATTGGATTTCTGGGCATGGCTCACAATGTAATTACCCATTTATCGTGAGCACAGAAGAGCTTTAAATTGACATTGTTGGATTTATATAGCAGTCTTAATAGTTTTCTAATAGTTTAATTAGCTGACTGAAACCACTTGTATATCCTGCTGAACAGTATCTTGTTTAGTTTGTAATCATGCCTGGTCGGTCTGCTGAGCACATTAAAAATAGATATGAAAGACTGATAATGGGCAGACAAAAGTAGAAGAAGAAAAAAAAAACATACAAACACAAATCAAATAAACAGTAACTATACCATTAGACATTTTCATATGCAATAAGACATTTCCCTTCTTTTTTTTTTCTTTTAGCATAGTCTCCCTTTTAGAAATTGTAAACGTGGTTGTTTTTCTGGAATGAGAATCTGCCCATAACCAATACATCATCAGCAAGTGCATAAAAGCTCTGTGTATTCATTCTTGTCGCTTCTTATTGTTTCGGCTGCTGAGTCAAGCGCTGGGAGGCCGAAACAGGAGTTGACCGCTTAGAGCCTGGAGGAAGGGCTGCCCTAAGCCATGGATTTCCTGAGGTTTCCCCCCCAAAAAAAGAATAATATGTGAGTAGGGGTTTTTTCCTTACCTGAGTGCTGAGCGGTTCGTATTTAGTAGTAGTTCTGTGGGGTGCATGGTCGGGTTGAGAGGCTGGGCTCTCTCCTTCGACGCAGTCATGTTCTGGGGGACGGGCCGCGTTTCAGTTGCTGATTTTCATTAAATACAATATTTGGGGGTTAGGTGGCAGAGTGCCACTGTGGATACCGTTATATATTTTTCATTATTCATTCATGGTTTGGCGGCCTCGTCATTTCGGGGAGAGGTGGCTACAGCCACTTCTTATCTGTGGCACTGGGATGCATGTATCTGTTCATGTATTTCCAGCTGGCCTCGTGTAGGTAGCCGTCGGGCACCCGCGGACGAGACCTCCGGCCAAATATATATTTCACTCGGGCCCTGTGTTCCCTTCACAGTCATAAATCATCTGCAGTTGCAATCACTATCATCTCATTCATTCACTGCCATTCATTTAAGCAGATTCTCTGTGCTGAAAGCTGTTCTCTGGCCATTATTGCTACACTATTGTTACTTACTCATAAGTCAAACTATTTGTCATTGAATGAATTACTTGTTTTATAAATTTGGCACTGTTCAGTGTTTAATATCTATGGATGAAACAAAATGATTACAATCCAAAAACAGACCAGTTTAACACCTGTCAGTCCTTGAACACAAGTTTAAGTTTTTTTTTTTTTTTTTTTTTTTTTTTTTTTTTTACCATACTGACTTTCAATTAAAATTTGGCTTTAAAATAGGATATTGTATTTTCTATAACATTGTACGTACCGAATCAATTGCTTCTATAGATCAGTATATATATTATATATATATATATATATATATATATATATATATATCTATATCTATTATATATATATTATATATATATACCACACACACACACACACACACACACACACACACACACACACACACACACATTTATTTCACAAATAAAAACAAGATAATGTAAATAAATAAACATCTGAACAGACATCAGTTTACATACGGTACATATTTATAAAACTGAAACGATAGCAATGCATTTTTTACTTTTCAGATGAGAGCAAAAGCAACTACAGCAATCATCAGATGAGCAAAAGCAACTGAACAGCGTAGATAAATAAACAGCACATGAAGTTCTTTTTATTTAATTATTTCATGAGGATTTGCAAACTCTGAATAAAAAGTATGAACATCCCAGACACAAACAAAGTTAAAAAAAAAAAAAAAAAAAAAAATGGCAAAGCACCCAAGATTCGCCTACTGGGGAAATAGTGGAAATTTATCTTTTAGAAATAATTGATCTTAGGCCCTCAATTGATCTGACATAATTTAATAGACTTTATTAAATATATATAAATATATTATATATATATATTATATATTCTCATATATATTTATATATATACAATATATCTAATATATTATATATAGATATATATTATATATATATATTTTGTACGTTATTAGTTCAAGTAATGAATTAATACGCAATACTCAGGTATTAATAGTTAAATACAAATAGTAATAATTATCATCAAGGAAGGATCAGCTCAAACTAAAGTCTAATCTACAGTATATCTGGTGAAATGTGTCTTTTAATACAACCTACTTTATATACCAGTGGTGATTCCATTTCTCTTACATTACTTCTGGTCCCAAAATAAAAACTGAACACAAACAGTAACAGTAATGAAAAAAAAAAAAAAGTAGCATCTCAGTGAAAGCCTTTGGACTCTCTTACAGCCTGGACTCTGTCACTGAGCCAATGTGAACAGACTATCAGCTAATTCCCTACCGGCACAGGTTGGCCTCATGGGAGAACAGGCCTGGTTACAAACTGTTTTGAAACCTGGGAACATCTGTGTCTGCCATCTGCTTGCACTTCATGGTGTGTACCTGAAGAGAGCATGCAGGCCTTCTCTCTATTTGCACTGGGCTATGTGCACACTCACACAGTTTGTATTTATTTATTTATTTTTAACCAAACAGAATGTCTTTCATAATTATTCTTTCATTTTAACTCTATATTTTCAAAAAATATATATTTATGCACACTGTGTACATTAGTTTCGAAATTGAAATCATAGAGACACAGACAGTTCTGCAATAAAATAAATAAACAAATAAATAAATAAATAAATACATGAGAACACCATTTTCTCAGTCCCTGTTGAACAGGAAATAATCTGAAGATTCCCTCTTGTTGAGCCAGGGATCAGTTACAGGCTGCTAGCTAGAAAGCTGTCTTATTTATTTTTGTCTTTTACAAAAGAATATTTATAGACAGAATGGAATAGTCCTGTACAAATCACCCGTTAGTCTAAATGATTAAAATAACAAACACGTTCCTCTCTTTCAATGTATTGCCTTGCATAGAATTAAATTGGCAGACTGTTACCTAGAAGTGCTTTGTGAAACCTTCCCTGGCTCTCTAGTAGAACTATTTTTTATTCAGTCTCTTTGGTGGTCGCAATAGACGAATTCCACTGTAGTAAAGTACAGCTGCAATCTCAATTCATGTAGATCAATGATATACATGGCCAACCTTACTTGAGTGAGCTGTGCTTGTCACTTCTGTCAGCTCCTTGTCAGCAGTCATGCATGGAAAGAGCTGCTTACTGACTCTATGGACTGTATGGCAGAGTGCCCTGTATCCAGAAACGTTAAACACAAAAACTACACCAGACTTCAGGAAACAACCAGCTATATGCTGAAATGATCCATTGGAGGGCAACAAGGTTGGTTGGGTTTATAGTTTATAGTGGTAACTGACTATCATACAAGATACATCTCATATAAACCATTTAATGTCATTTTAAGCTTCACTACATCATAATAACAGACTATAATAAGACAGTCTCCAACGACCCTGTGAACCACCACTCCAGGCTGTGTGGACAATGTTCATTTACACAGGACAGGGGCTGATAACCTCACTCCATTAGCTCCTTAAGGACAGCATTTTAAATTACATTCTATATTTCTGAGCAGCTAAAGAGACTGGACAAAATCATTGTAAATCTAAACCTTTACCTTTTTGTTCAAATATGTCTTGTGCCTAGGAGTATGAATTGGACAAGACAATTTAACTCCTTAGGGTCTGCCCAATGTTAAAAATCCAACCGGCAACCTGGCTGTTTAACTCTTTTTGCTCAGCTGGCAATACACCATTTGAAATATACAAATCAAAGCTTTAAAATGAGGTCCTATTAGTGTATTTCCGGTATTGGACCATGTCGGGAGAGAGCCGTGAATGTGATTGTTTTGCAAAGCTACTGCTGCATTGTAAGACAGACCTACCTCGCGCAGTAAACAAACATTTTCACACAAAATCTTTACAAAAGAAGAGAAATGGTGACATCGAAGGACCTATTTTCCGATAAATATATATTTTTTATATGTATTGGTGGATCAGATGTTAGGGTTAGGTTGCCGTGGTCACCACCTTGCAGTCCTCTGAAGCCACAGGGAATAATTTTGTTCCACGTGATCAGGGTCTGTGGGACGAATAATTTGTTCTGTTTTATGTATTTATTTATTTATTTAGTTATTGTTTTGGTCCCTTTCATATATACAGCCTTCATTGTACATTATCAGATTCGAGCTGGACATGGTAAAATAATTTTTTTCTAAAAAGCATTTCTGTGTTTTTTGTTATCTGTACTTAACAGGGTGAGTCTCAGACTATATACCTTTTTTATGGCAGCCTAGTGTGTGTCCATTCATGTAATGTTTGGCATGAACCTGTAACCTTTATAGTTAAAGAGTTATAGGCACAAATGTAACAACAGTAAAAAAAAAAACAGGTGAAAATAGCTCCGACCGTAGTCACTTTTAAACATGCTATTAATCAATTAATATCATCTGATATAACGGACTGCAATAAACACTAAAACAAATTATGCATTTACTGAAACAACTGGCTTTGTTCTGGTATGTTCTTATGTCCTTATGGCATTTTAGCTTTATTTATTGTAAAAAAAAAATTAATTACTGAATGTTTTGGGGTAGACTAAAGCTACAATTGCATATCATGTAGTGCATGTAATCGATTAATTGCCCTGAATAATTAATCAGAAGAAAACCAATACAATTACCTTGAAGCGTCTGTAAAGGAGTCGTTTTGGTCATCCTCAGTTTATTAAAATCTAATTTGATTTACAGCATAGAACCAGTGGTATAGCTTGGCCATTAATTCCATTTGCCCCCATTATGCCATTTAACATATGACATGGTCTTGCTTCCAACTATTGTATTATACACAGCTGTCTTCAGCGTTACACAATTGTTTACAGTAGCTTTAAACCACTGTAAAATATATTGAATGCAGCTGTGTACTTTTGCACACTCACAGCTTCTCAATTCAGCACAGGACAATTCAGAACCATGTTCCAAATTAGTGTGTTTGATGAAATATATTAAAAAAAAAAAAAAAGCTGACAGATGTACACCGGGAAAGCCTGAGGAATCTTACCACTGTGATCTCTGCAAGGTCATTGGATGTGTCTCTTTTAAACTTTGTAGGGGTTCCCCTCAGAACTTGAATTATTAAAATGTGACTATAGAAAAAGATCTACTTCTTTAGATAGCTTATATTACTTTTTTTCATTAAATTTAGAACAATCTTCTCATATGCAAAGCCGTATTCAGATCGACTGGATAACATTGCAGTTCTCAGTAAGATATGAGTCTTTTTTTCTGCTTGTATTTCTTTTTATTTTGACAATTCTTACAAAAATAATACTTTGAATAACCAAGCCACAAAAAAGGCATCTGGCTCTATAGTGCATATGTATCAACCATTTAAAATATTAGTAACCAAAGCATATGTGTCAAAAAAAAAAACAAAAAAAAACACAAAATGTTTGTAGCAACATTATGGTTATACCTACTGTCCATAAAAATAACACATGTTCTCACCCAGAGTGTTTCTGTGTTTCCTATGAGTTTACTGCCAATGGACTTTTTTCTTATTAAGCTGTGTTAAAATGAGTCATTTTATAAAAAGATTTAGATAATTGCAATACAAGTTCTTCATTTAAGATTAAAACAGAAAATATAAAACAAGCATAATTAGAAAATGTGGGACTATTTTTGACCCCTACTAAATACATTGATTAATTACTGCACTGTAATAGTGTTAGGGTTAGAGTTTGGGTCAGGGTTAGAATTAGGTTGAGGGGAAGAACAATATGAAAACTAAATGATTAAATGGAGAGATAGCTAGAATTTCAGTATCCTGAGATTAATTCTGATGGGATACTTTGTCTTTATGAAATGTTATATATGTTATAATTTTTTACTTCTTTATAGACTTGCTTCGAAAGGTACCTTAGCAGAATGATAGTTAAATTGATAAAACTGTGATTTTCAAAGATTGTAAATACACAAGTTTATTCTCATTACAAACAGTCAAGTCAGTGTCAGGTTGCTTGCCCTCAGGCAGTAGTTCTCTTCTTCAATGGATGTCCTTCCCTGGACCATGTTGGTTTATACTCACTTTCTGTTCTTTTAGACTGCTGCTTGTGAACCATATTTTATAAATCCTATGTTTTATATAGCGGAAATCCCTTGCAATCTCCAGAAGACTGAAGACAATTTACCATACAAGGTAATAGCTTACAACATGGGCTTTTTTGTTTACAGTGTCCAAAATTGTAAAGCATTACTTTCACAGTAAGACATTTTTATCAACATTTTCTTTTTTGATTGACCGACAATTAACAATTTTATTTTAGACTGCAAGACCGGTGAACAACCAATACAATGAGCTCACTCTTGACCTTTTGGTTGAGCAGCAGGAGTCCAGTTTGGTGCTTATTTTTATCTTCTTGATATGGCTTAGAGATAATTGCTTTCCACATCTGTCCCTTAAACCATAAAACATAAAACATAAAAAATGCAACTTCTAAGAATATTTTCTATCCGAAAAAAAGAATCCCAGATAAGATGACTTCTATTGAAGTAGAACACCTGCTTTAAGACAGATAAACTTGTCTCTAAATGCAACCTCATCTGCAAAATCATCTTGTTTTTCAGACCTAAGATCAACTCACCAAAAGAAAACTCATGTGCCTTCTAAAAACACAAGAAACTTAAACTTAGTGTAAGACATAATAATTCATATGGAAGGCGTTATCACCTTTCGTTTGCTTTTTCAATGTAAGCACAAGCAGAAAATGGCAGACAGCCAATTTAGCTCAACCCATTTACTTCCTCTTGACAAGGCTCCTCTGTTCCTTTCAGCACTACAGCTGGTGGGTTTGGAGTGACAAAAGTATAATCAAGAGGACTGACTTGCTGCTAGAACAGACCTTCAACAGAAAAAAAATTGTTGCCCTTGGGGAGTTGCACTTTGTGACAAGTCCTCGAAAAGTGGGTTCAGTGGCCGACATGTTACTGCACTATACTAAGCTTAGCAAAGCAAGAGACGTATAACCTTGCTAATTACTTCATCTATCAAATGCTAAATAGGTTTAAAGTGTAGCAGTGGTTAAACACACAATTTTAAAATGACTATTACTATGCCAGCTTTTCTGTAAATACATAATATTAATTTAATATAATAATCAGGAGGGGCTTTGTGGGTGTTTTTGTTGTCACAAAAACACAACAATAAGCAATGTGCGCAACAGTGATCAAGTATACAAACTTTTTTTTTTAATATAATTTGTTTTATAAAATAGCTTATGTTTGTGCTGGTTAGCTTGAACTAGGCTATCACACTATAAAATGTGCTGTTTTACATTCAAATTTCTTTTTAAATCTACTGCAGGTTTTGACCAGGTGTATTAAACATTACAGCCAAAGAGTCCCTGAACTAATTTCAATTAAAGGAAAACTGTTGATACTTCTATGAGATATAATAATAATAATAATAATAATAATAATAATAATAATAATAATAATAATAATAATAATAATAATGATAATAATAATGTTGGGTTTTTTATATACAGAACATACAAGATATAAATATATTTATTTATAATTACAAAACAGAAAAAAAGGATAGTAAGGATAGCTTGTTATTTGTTTTCCTAAGAAACACTTGAAATGAACATCTGAAATGCAGCAAGTACAGTTCCTGACAGAAAGCCTGCAAAGGATTTCCTTTTTGTTCAGCTTTTAAACAAGTAAGAACTCAGGAGACTGGGGCAGTGAGCTATGTGGGCTTTAAAGTATGTTTCTGATTTAAGTCTCATACTGAAAGGAAATTGGAGTCAAGGGTTTATAGCATCTAATACTTAAGCAGTCTATCCAGGATCCCCTTGCTGAAATAAATACACACTTTAGCTGGGATACTGTACTTACTGAAAGTTTAAAGCAAATGCTACATCCACACAACAGTAGCCTGATTTAAAAAAAACAAAACAAAAAAAAACACATCAGATGATCTGTTAAGAGGTTTTGCCAGAATATTTTGTAAGATATAAGATAAAAGGTATGCTCTCCAGATCCATTAAAAAATCCAATGGTAGACCTGCATTATATGGATCCATGGAAAGCATTAAATATAATTAATTTCATTGGAATTTCAAAATACACTATATCTGGATATTTATAAAAACTAAATACTGCTTTGGTCCTTATTGCGTAAGTTGTATCAGTAAGCCTTTATAGAGTAAATACTGATACACAGTATTTTAAACAACAATAGATACATGTGTGCATCTTAATTAGCATCCCTGGATACAGAAAAGTTAGCCTGTTGAAAACACTAATAAACAATTAAGAAACTAGAAAGTAACAGAAAAGAAGAAGCACATAGACTATTACTTTCCAGAATTCTGTAGTGTTAGGAATGCTGGTCTAGAACTGTGGTGCTTTGATTTGATATGTAGAGCTCTTTTTACTGGCTGTGACATTGTAGGAGCAGGGTTACAGGTGTCTTGGAGCAGACACCATGCACATAAACAGGCTTTTCTATCGGCTGAAAAAAAGCCATTTTGGTCTGAATAGTTCTGCCATCAACGAGGTTAAAAAGAAAGCCAGTGGAACATAGAAGAAGAAAGAAAATTCACACTCTCACCTGTAAAATCTTTATTACACCATCAGATGTGTTACCTAGGCAACCAGCAGCATGTTTTGCACTGTGACAGCCTGCAGAGTTATTTCAAAGTCCAGATCAAATGATATCTTTTTTTTCTGTGTTATAAATCTCCAAACAGACACAGTGACACACTAATATATAAATATGTATTTATATTATTTTTTAGCTTAAGGCTAAGAATACATTTTGTTATAAAAAATAAATCTCCTTTTTTTCTTTCTGATACAAAAATAAATAGTAAAGACAGCTCTGTTTAAATGTTAATTAAAAATGCTTCACTGTTGTTTGTTTTTGGGCTATGTACAGATGTTAGGACTTTATATGTTTATGTTTTCAATGTTCTCTAACTTTTGATTGAGAGCCATTCAAGAACTGTGTCTAAAGATATATTATGAACCCCTTACTGGATCTCAAATGGCATACATTAGCGATTCATTGAAGGTGGCCTGGTTGCACTAATTTGCGTGAAAAGCAAGCTTCTTTACCCTAGAGATCTAGCGAAAACATTTGTATTACCTTGAGTTAAGGTGATCTCGGTTTCCTGGATCTGCATCAAAATACTTTTCAGACAATCCAGAGTACCCTCCAACTATCTTGCATTTAGTTTATCAAAGTCTAAAGTAAAAACTTACTGGAATATATGCAAAATGAGAATAATACATACACATACTTGTATTTGTTCTGCAGTATTAGGATTTCTGCTGCATTCTTCTTTTCTTACAGAGCATTTACTTAAAAGTCCCCCCTCCCCCCTTCCTTTATACATCTAGATAAGCAGACCCTATTGAATCAGTTTTCTGACTGTTCTCACTTCCCTCTGCAAGTTTTCTTCCACATTAGGAAATAATTCTCTATTCAACTGGAATTGAAAATATGCACTTGATACCTCTATTCAATATAGTTTTACTTATTGCAAAATGGGCAATACAAATTCCATTTTTGTTGCAATATCATACCTGATAATAACTCATTTAAATGCAAATGGTTTTCCCCGTCATCTTTTATAAATAATAAAAAAAAAACCTGTGCATGTAAACACAAACTCAGCTCCACTCTAAAAACCATCTCCAGTGCAAGAAGATTTATTTAAATGGTATATACAGAAACATTAGCATATCAAATCCTCAATCAATGCCTAGTCTATTCACATATGATCTGTGGGACTTCAACAAAAATCAAAATTTCGTGTTGTGGTATCATTTGAAAAGTTAGCTACTTGTGTTTTGCATTTCAGGGCAACCGTTTTTAAGGGTATTGTCTAATACAAACAGATTCTTCTATAAGTTCAGTACAGAACACACAAAGTCCCAATTCTCAGTCTCATTTGACCCAGCGCAACTATATATATTCCTCAAAGATGAGGGACTTTAAAAGGTTCAACCAGTGTCAAATGTGTACACCATATATTTTTTAACAATACACATTGATGCCACAGAATTAGTTGGACCTCATAATATATTTTCTTAATCTAAAATGCACTAAAAACATTAATTTGACAGATTCATAAATTGCTGTTACCTTACAGATTACATTCTGTTGAATTCCAAGCAGCCAGTGTGTGTCTTCGTGTCAGTACTCACTATATTAACAGGTCAGGAAGAATGAAACTGGCACCCAGCCTTGATTGTTTTTTCTTTGATATTTCACTTCCTCACAAACAAGGTTAATTTCGACTGCAGGAAACAATGACTGTGTAGCGATTCCATTTTACTTGTTCATGTATATCAGAGTATGAAAAAAATAGCATACAAAAGCCTACTAGTCTCTTCTATACCCAATAATGTTAACACTTTAAAAAAAACATTGGAAAGATATCTGAAGAAATATGCTGGAGTGCGACTCATTTTTTGAAATTGAAATTCAAGAAAAGTATGCAACAAAGAAAAAACCTTTGAGTGATGTGCCAATGTAATATGATTGTGAGAAAAGGAGAAACTAGGAACAACAACAAGTAATGTACACCTTACTGTACATACTGTAATTCCATCTTGGGTTTTAGATGACATTTATGATAAATCACTCAGGCTAGCAAAGGAATTGCAGCCTTATTATGTACACTTAGGTTTACATAATTCCTTACATTATCCTATCTGCCATCATTTGCATGGCATTACAGAAAAAAAAAAAAAATACCAGCATAGTGAATCCAAGGAACACAAGAACACTGTAGGAGTTACCAAGACTGGATCATTAACAACCAAGCAGCTCATGCATGACCCACAGTTTTGTAATTTGTACAAGTCTCTCCAAGTGGCAAGTGAGTTCCTTTAAAGCCAGTGAGATCAAAATTATTTTCAGTTGTCATTAAGAAGGACATGCTAACGAGACAAGCTCAAACTCCAGTACACAGCAGTGAGTGTGTCAAGCCCTCTGCAGATTGTGTGGTCTGAACACCTATTAAAGCTGACAAGGAAGGGCCCTGGAATTGGTGAGCCGCCTGATTACACCTCTGTTTCCTGTCCCCTATGGACTGTGGTTAAGCTGTAGCTTTCCATTTCCTGCAGAAATAAATTAAAAGTCAGAAGTAATTTGCGTGATGGGGGGTGGGGTGGGGTGGATGGGGGATTCGCAGGTGAATTTCTTTTTTTACTTTCTGAATAGCATTTTCTGTGGCATGGAAATCAATTGAAGCCCTTTGATGGGGGAAAGGGCTTATTTTCTGGTGGCAAAAACAGGAATCTGATTAAAGTGAAGACAGTGAGAGATTGAGGTCTTGTTCCAACAGTGGGAGGATCAAGGCCTCTAATCTTATCTCCAACAAAACTGAGATGAACGGAGCATGTCAGCTTGGAAATCAAACTAGGTACTCCTGGGGGAGCTCTGACATTAATAGGAAAATTTGAATTTATTATTTATTTATTTTTAACAGTGAAGCTCTTCTTTCTGCTGCCTTTGAACCACACATTGAAATACATTATTGATTTCCAAAAGGGGAAGAGGAAAAACAGATCGCAAGTCACCTTTGCTACTCCAGATGAGTTGCGAAATGTATTTTCAAAAATCATATAGGTCTGTGGCGCAGTGGAATTATAGGCTTTGTGCTTTTTTGACGTTACAGCTTGTTAAGCAATTGAAATTTATAATTGGTTCTATTTTGCAAATAACACTTTATTTTCAAAAGGTGCAAAACATCAAAATGCACTTGCTAATTAAGACATGCCCCCTATCGTGTCTCAAACTACAACTGCTGACAAGGCTACTGAGCTGTAATGTACAATGGAGGATATCAAAGCACTTCCAAATCTTTGACTGCAGCACGAGAGGGAAGAGATGAGGAAAAAATGACCCTACACTAAACCCAGAATATTTCATCCCTGTCAGGCATTTCTAGATCTAACTGCAACACAAGTTATGCGTAGGTACAGATTGGATACAGGCACTGTAACAGAGCTGTGTGATCTGTTTAAGTTTGATTTAAAATCAAAAACAGCCTGCAGTCAGGCTATACCTGTACCTGTAAAGGTTACAATAACCATTCATTTCCATGCAACTGGAGCCATCCAGACACCAACTGGGATTTTACAGACACCAGCTGGGACAGATCAGACATCTGTCAGTCTTCTATGACAAAAATACTGACTCATGTCACAGATGCAATTTTCCATAGGGCAAGGGTATATACTATTTCCAATTGGAGAAACACAAATATTATCAGTTGTCTGGCTTCCCAAACATGCTAGTTGTAAGAGATTGCACAGATGTTGCAATATCCCCAGATTCATGGACTGAAAAGTCATCATTTTATGTGATGCCCAATGCATTATCACTGATGTAGTTACTAACTACCCTGGCTCATGCCATGACTCATCTATCATGGAGAACAGTGCCTTGTTCAGGGGCTTATAAGTGGAGGCTGGCTAATTTCAGAATATATTAAATACATAATTACAATTTGAAAACAAATGTAACAAATGCATATTTTACATTTTTATTATGATTTTTCATAAACACATAAGCATTCAGTTATTGCATGTAAAGAATACCGATTAATATTGCATCAGAGAATACACTGTGATATTGAAATCAATTAAGGATTTTCTTTTTCTATAGGCACGCTATATTGTTATCAATAATAGTAGCAGTATTATTTAGCCATTTATCCAAAGCGACTTACAGTCTAGTAGGTGCATCACAACTTTAGGTCCCAGAATCTTTTTTTACTTCTTTATTTGACCTTTTTATGGAAGTTTATTTTTTCGGTTATATCCTTTCGTATTTTACATTAAGCAGTGGCTCTGACCAAAGGCACTGGAAATTTTTTTAAAGTGGGGTTGCTGAAAGCCATTGAACAAAACTGTAACCCCCAGCAGCCCTAGTTCCAGCGCCCCTTGTTCCAGCGCCCTTGGCTCCAAACCTTTTGCTGAAAATAACAATTTGTTTGCTAAAATATCATCGATCAAAAGCTCAACTTGAGTGGCTAAGAATTAATTTTTCCTATCTTTTTTCCAATTGTCGCGACTACATGTGCTCTGCCTTGTTGTTTTTCAGTTAAATTGAAGTCCATACTATTGAAATGTGAATAATTGGCTTGTTAATGAACCTGCAAATCAAATGCCATTTCAATTAAATCAGTCATAAGTAGGAGTCACAAAGGGCATTGCGAGTTGAAGAAATTAACCTTCCCCTGTATGAAAATCGAGACGTATAATTAGGTGGCAAAAAAAAAAAAAACGCAGTGCAAATGCATTGCAATCTCTATTTTCTCTCTAAAATGCGCCTTCTGAAAATTAGGCTGGATGTGTATTGTTATTGAATGATCTAAGAACACCAGTGTCCTCAATGAGGGGTTGCATTATTTAGTGAATATTAGTGAGAGTTTTGGATCAGGTCTCACAGACGCAACATAGCTGTGCCAGGTTGAACAAACTGAAGATGTGAATTTGATGTGTTGTTTTCCATCGTGTGTGTTTGCCGTTGGAACCCTGTTGCAGACAGCACTAGAATCAAACTGAATAGAGAGTTAAGAAATTGTTTGACAAAAGTGATATGATATTAAATGCATGGTGTTTCTGTTTTACATGTTGGAAAATCAAATGGTGATTAACTGACTTCCTTGGCTTTTTACTTTGAGAAGAAGTATTGCCTGATTAATAAGCAATAGGTTTTACTTTAGACCCCAACGTAACTTGAATGACGGGTAATTTGATATCTCACACTTGATAGCGTTTTAGAATCTACTGTAAAACCTCTGTATAAGTCTATTTTCTAGGTATTATTTGCGGGTCCTAAAAAGGGAGGAGTGTGACCTATAGGCTTGTTTCTGAAATTGACGTCTCAAAAGGGGGGGGGGGGGGGGGGCTGGGGGGGGGGGGGTGTTGTGACTTATACATCATTTTTTACAGGTACTTGCACTCAGCATAATTTTGAATACCAAATCATTTTTCTACCTTTTTTTAAAAAATGTAGTGCAAGTTAAGGTAGAAATTGACAGTGCAATAGAAGGTAGAAATTCCATCTTGCCTGTAACGTTAAATATAGATATAATAATAATAATAATAATATATAATAATAATAATAATAATAATAATAATAATAATACACTTCTTAGACAGTTTCAACACAAAGTATAATAGGACTTGAAAAGCAATACAATATCAATATGTGAGGGAAGCAATAATGTGTTGTATTATAACAACAAGTGAATTTGTGATGTTAAAATAAACTGGCAACTTTTAATACAGTATAAGTTATATAGAAACAAGTAATTAGATGAATTATGAAGATAAGGGAAAAACATACTAAAAATATTGAGTTAAGATTTTAAATGACATTAGTGAACATGCGCAAATGGCATAGCAATCTATTGTATACAGCTTTCATATCAGGACAGCTTTGTAATACTATGGTACCATCATAAATAAGAAAGAAAACATGAAAACATCACATACAGTATATAATCTGAAATATAAAACATTAAAAACAGAAAGTCTTCTAGTTGAAATGTTTGTCAACATTGTTTTATTTATTTTAGTAATACTTCACATTCATCACTCAAAATGGCAGAAAAAGGTTTATCTATTCCATCCTTGTGTTTGTCTCCTTCCCTCTGCCTGCAGGAACTCACTGCAGGGTTTTGTATGAGGCCTTTGGCAGCTGCATTAAATGGCAGACATCCCATGTGAAAATAACACTGCTTCTCCTGTCATATTGTAAGTGCTTCAAGTCAATATAAATATACTAAAGTTCGCACAACATGCTGGGAGTACACTCATTTTTTTGGTGTTTCTTTCCAAACAGGTAGTCCAGACAATCTTAAAAACATGAAAGGGAATCTTGAAAACATCAAACCTTCCTGTGCTTTACACTAAACAGGTTACTTCAAATACACACACACACACAAAAAAAAAAAAAAAAAAAAAAAAAAACTGTTTTAGAAACTAGAAGGCTTAACTTAGTTTTTATCATTCTTTAAACATTCTGCTCTTTCATCCTTTAAGTTGCCTCCTTTTATGTTTGAACATTTGGAAATGAGTATATCAAAACATCACCAGAACAGAGTTAGTCCAGCAATCCATTTAAATGGAAATGTAATATTATTAACTGCATTGACAATAGAAATATAGTACTCTTTTTGGCTAAAACTAGAGGGTGGGACAAAATAGACACTTCATCACAATACACACTAAATATCACTCAAATAATAAATAGTATGTCTTATAGATGTGTTGTCTTTACTGATTGAAATAAATCTGGTCTAAGTGGCCTCCACTTCACTATGTACATTAATCATCATAGGCGTTCTTGTGCAACAAGAATTAAAATGACATACTCGGACTTCAAAACAATAAGTAAATCCGAGAATTTGTGAGTGTTTCTGAGTATGATGACGACTATAACAGCTTTTCTGCACACCCTTGTATACGCTGCCCTAAATGAATCTTACAGGTTTAACACTGCTAAGTGGCAGGTTTTTGTGATGCTGGCATCCGAACATTCAAAATGTGTTTGTGCTATGCAGTTACATCTGCATCTGCAGGCGTGGCCCAGATTATTGTGATATTAGATCGTCACAAACAAAATGGAAAAACATCACCCCCAAAATATGTGAGCAAGCATTAGGTTCATTATCTACTCCAAGAAGTATTACTTATTTTAAATTTGGAAACCTAACTAGTAGGTCCTAGATGGTCTCCCCTGGTAAAGTCATGACGATGCAGTGGGGCTGTTTCTTCTCACTGTTCTAAAGTGACCACTACTGGTTAAGTACCTGGTGAGCTCAGGTGGTCATCTGCAGGTCTAGGTGGTGATCGCCAACTTCCACTGTCAAACACATGGGTGTAAAAAGGGTATTGGGTTGGCTGTGGGAATGCAAGATGCCCACTGACTTTCAGTTCCCCTGAGCTGTTGTGGGGATTTTCTGCAGGGAGGGAAGGTAATTGTACATTCTAAATTGGTGGAGAAAAATTGTAGTAAAATAAATGGGCACTCTAAATTATCAACAAAAAAGAAACCTAATTAGTGCCTTCCATTTTGAATTGACATACTTAGTGTTTCTCTTTTCCCATCCCCTCAGAACCATCATGTATCTTGTAGTTATTTCTGGGCTCATTCTTATGCACATCGGACTCGAGATGACTCCTATTACATGCTGCACAGGAAGAGCATCTGTAGTGTGGTCACAAAATAAATGGACCACCACAGTTGAAAAAGAGGAAAATGAAGGGATCTACATTGTTATGCTAAGGCTCCAGCTATCTGACAAATATCCTAATACCCGATCACCAAACAATGCATACATAAAATCGAATTTTATTATTTTTCAGTAGTTTTTACCCTGCAGCATAAAAGACAACAATGTCAAAGTCATATTTTAAATATCTAAATGCAAAGAGCAATCAAATGTGCCAATGACAGTTATTATGAAGTTTATAGCATAGCAAGAGCAAGAATATTTCGATTCTCGCAAATTTGTTAAAACAAAATCTCCATTGAGAAATTGATACTTCTTTTTTATTACACCTATAGCTCCTAATATATGAACACATTCCAAAAAGGAGGTAAACTGCCTACCAATGCAAACAAATCAATTGGGAATGATTTATAGCATAGAGAAATCTTAGTTTAATCAAAAGGTACCAGATATCCCTGACCATCCAACTGGTTTAGTCCATGCCATCCAGTTCCCCTGTCAAAAATGACTTATACAGAAGGATGTGCATCATGTCTTTATTAACACGTTACGTTAGTGAATGAAAAATACTGTATTTTATTAATTAAACAATATACTATTGAACCAATTATGAGCCTGGAAATTGTGGAACTAGGACAACTACATGCTGTATTTTTAGAAACAAATTACATTATTTAATACCAGGAATTAATTAAAAAAACAAAAAAAAAAACAGATGTAATACTTATATAAATTAACATTTATTTTTTATTTATTTATGTATATGAATTTCAATTTCACTGCAGCTGTCACAAAGCACCAGTATACATATCTCCAGAAACATAATTGTATTCCTCTATTATTCAGTGTAAACTCTTGAAAGAAATGACTTGCAGTAGGGGGTAGGTTTTCATTTGGAAAGAAAAAAAAAAAAAAATTACATTTTAGACCATTTATAATTGTATTAGAACAAGAATGCTGATACCATTTCAATCTAATCTGAAATGAATAGCTCAGATTAGCCAGACTCCCCAAGACATTATCTGATTGTTAGATCAATAGAACCATACAGTAGGATTTACTGCTGATGGTGGGGTGATATCCTTTGAATAGTGGGTGAACCAGGCAAAACACATCTACAATTGGATAGATACATGCAGTGCAATACAGAATAGCTTTCCTCAGCAGTATTGTGCATTTAAAAGTTTAACCTGAATGATCTGCAAAATGGAAAGCACAAGTCACTACAGCAAGGTTTGTCATAGACCTTGACAATTATAGTACATTCCTAGTTTTTTTCTTTCTTTTGCAATAAATAAGGAAAACACAACAAAAGTAGCCAATTCAACTATTATCCTTGGCTACTACATTATTATCTTCTCACAACACAGGCTACTGCTGGTGTTTTATTGAGCAGCAATGGCAACGTTCTACCCATTATCATTAAATAAAAGTTCATACAAATATATATCTATATATCTGTATATATATATATATATATATATATATATATATATATATATATATATATATATATATATATATTTATTCAGCCTCTTACCCAGCCTCTTACCAATGCACTGTACCAGGGATGCCCAGATACAGCATGGATTTTCAGGAATATTTAAATGCATATTTAACTAAATTGGAAACTTCATTGTAGCAGAGACTCTTAATATATTGTATTCCATTTGCAATCTTTTTTTACATGATTTTGTCCTCCTTGTGTGATTTCAGTTGGCCTTCAGTGAAAGGAGGAATCTCAGAGATTGACAAACAAGCTGCAGCTTGTCTCTTGTCTATTCCGTGCAGTGACAGACAGCAGCCATGCCTAGGTCTAACCACTGGATCATTCAATACGCATGTCTCCACTCAATCAGCTCTGGACAGCACTTTTGGGAATAAAGGACAGGAGTTTGTTTGAAAGAATCCAGATCTCAAGAGTCAGAGCCTGCAAGTGAATCAGAGCACCAAGGCTTGTTTCATTCACACTGTAAAAACGTTCTTAATGAGTAATGGCTGTTTGCTTTAAGAAGCAACTGGCATTAATCCCATGGGCCATTAACTGTTTAATTAAAATTAAATTCTATGTTAAGAGTTAAGCAGATTAGATATATTGTTTCACTAGTAGGTGGTCTTTGAGTTTCTCCCAAGTGCCTATTACAGGATGAGCAGTCTAGAAGAACATAGCATTTTACATTGTAGAAAACTCTAAGTAGCCATGTGCCATGTGTAGCATCAAGTATGCTGTGAGAAAAGGACTTGTGAGCACCAATGCCACTTGTGGGCAATTGTGCAAATTATGAAAATGCTTCCAAAGTAAGAGGTGCTCCAATTTAAACTTTCTCAAAGGATGAGCAAGGAAATGTAGAGCAATTCAGCCAGAACTAATTTTCTTTGGAAACAGTGCCTTCTGAGAACCAAAAAAGTAAATTAAACCTACAGGAGTGAAACATAATTTCTTGTTTTGTATTTACACTGCCAAAATTGCCTTCAAGCAACTGTATCTATTTTGTCAGATTAAAGATGACACAGCAGGTAGGTCTTCTAGTGAGTCTAAAGTCAATGCTGACATTTTAAATCATGGCCAGCATACTGTATTTAAGAAAGTGTACAAACAAGAGGAGGCCATTCTGCCTATCTTGCTCTTTTGGTTGTTAGTAGTTTACTGATCCCAGAATCTCATCAAGCAGCTTCTTGAAGGATCCCAGAGTGTTAGCTTCAACAACATTACATTTCATCAAAGGACAATTAATCCTACTGTAGTTTCAGATAATGGCTGCTACATTGATGAAAAACTAATGCAGACTTTGTCTAAAAATGTGTGTAGAGTAGTATACACTGTATTGTAAGCTATTGTCTTGTTAAATGGAGAATATGTACAGTATGTTTATTTGCTTTAAAATAATGACCACAGATTCATAATTAACTCCGGCAGAATACCAAGGGAATAACACCTGAATATCTTATGTATTTCTTCCCTGTTAATTCATGTGGATTTATTTACTTGTATTAATTCCATGTTTCTTTGTAATTCATGCATGAATTAACAGATTGTAAGAAGCATTCATTTGTGCATGTGCATGCCTTATACATGTGATCAACATTATTTGTTACCAAGCAGCATGGAATGAAATACAGGTAATTAAATTCACATGAATTCAAAATGAATTACTTCACAATGCATAAGATATCAAGGTGTTATTCCTGTGGTACTAGGCCTAATTCCATTAATTCATTCCAACTGAATTACTTAACTAAACCCTTAATTGAACTACCAAGTGAGGCCTTTTTTGATTGTTCTCAGCTCCTAAAAAGTTGGAGATTTCAAGTTACTTATAACATTACTTATAACATGAATTTATAGTTAAGCTGAAATCTCTGACTGAAAGCAAAAGCCATTAAGAGTGAAAGTACACATTTTCTAAATAATTGGATAAGAAAGATGTTTAAGTTCTGCATAAAGATATTTTTAGATAGATGGGTTGAAAGATATCAAAATTATGAAGCTATGTCTAAGTACATACTAATACATTTTCATTAAAGGTATAACAGATTTTTAGATTCTCAGCTATTTACTTTAAAACATCTTTGGCATGATTTTATTGACATATAATTTACATGTGAGTAGTCTGAAGTTGTATGATACTTTTAAAATTGTAAATAGTGCTTTTTACTCTCATTCAAAAATAACAGTAATGAAGATTTGGAGTAAATAACTCAAGAATCTAGCCAATTGAGTTCTAAGTGTGAATGTCTTGAAAATAATGCATAGCATGAAACCTTCAGAGAGGTTTAAAGGTGAAAATGTATTAGAACTGAAGCAATGTTTTGAAAAATCCATTAAAGGTTTTATATTGAAAGCACAAAAGAAAGATACAAATGTAGCCTTGTAATAATCTTGCTGATTATCTCAATAAATGCTAAACCTAAAACACCACTCATCAGTATATTTTACAGAGGGTTTTTTTTTTGTTTGTTTGTTTTTTGGATGACCTTTTCCATGTCCCGGATGGTGGGACATGCTGTTTGAGTGTCTTCAGTTCTTTAGAAAAAGACAAGACAATTAACTCACTCCATTAGGGAACCAGAGCCAGGATAAGGAAGTTAAAATGCGTGTGTCTGTATACCAGTAAAAGCCAGTGGTCGAAGGCTTTCTTCCAGCTGGAAACGAAGAGCATGAAAACAAAGAATGAGCAGGTTATAATATTTAGGAGCTTTTACGTAACAATGATATGGGGTAATTAAGAGGTAGGTCTTCTTTACAAGACCCAGGAGTAGCTAAGTGCTTTAAATGGGCTTTTAATGGGACACTGTTACCTAATCTGTGGTTTTTCTCTATGTCATAGCAACCTAAGCGAAAGCTGGAAGGGGGGCTGTTGGAGGGTAACGGCACCAATTGATTGTGAATTTCCTCCTTGTAATTGTACCTTCTCCTGTCTGTACTCTGATTTTTAATCTTTATAAATAGATGCTTGACAGTGATAGAAACGAGTGGTTTGCAGAGCAAGCAATGCTTTAAATAAACTTTGGTAAAGAGAGAAAGGGAATAGGCTTCCTGTGCCTGAAAAAAATACCTGACGTGTCACACCACTGCATTAGGTCAAACTTGATATTTGATACAGTATGTAATATGTTGCCAGTAATGGAATAGCATTTATGCTTGTTGCTGTTTTTTTTCTTTATATATATATATATATATATATATATATATATATATATATATAAAAACAGTGTGAATGCCAGGACTACAAAAGTGGTCAAACTAAATTTTCAAGCACGGGGTGCTTCGTCTTGGGACAACTGCATACAAAAATCTCATCCAGTGGAAAACCAGAACAAAGGAGAACAAAGACCGCAACTCCCGTTAAAAATCAAGTCCATATCCATGCAGAGTTCTCATTAAACGCAGTAGTCTTTATTTCATATTTTTTAAAACTTCACAGCAAACATAGCTAACACGTTTCCACCCAACTGTCTTTGTTCTCCTTCACTGTGGTTTTCCACTGGAGGAGATTTTTGTCCGTAAGTATTTAAAATCCCTATTATTAATATTTAGCATGCATTTGATGCTTCACATCTGTGCCTAGAGACAGATCATCCACAACGTTAAACAGTCAGTGAATTTAAAATAGCTGATAGACTAAAACTAATCTCCCTGGTCATTTATGCTATCAACGCCTACTAACATTTTAATTTCAATCATCTACCAATCTGAAAATAATTATTTAAACACCAATGTAATAAAGAAATATTTTTAGTTTTTCTACAATAATTAACTATAATGTACTTGTTTTTGACATGCAATAGGGTTTAAAACTATAATACATCGGTTAGCTTCATTGCATGAGATTAAATTACTATTTTTTTTAATGAATCCATACAAATTATTGTGAATTCTTATTATTATCAGAATAATATACAGTATATAGTCCTTGTTTTTAAGATTATGATTAAGATGTGGTTTTGAAAAATATTAAAGGTCATACATCTGTACTTAAGAAACTGTGTACCGTGCTGTGCAGTATATAGAAGCTTTAGTTGGATTTTAGTCAAGACACCCAGGAGATCAGAAATAACTGTTATAAACCTGTCTAAAGTCACAATTTGCTCCTCTGTGAACACCAGGGGCAAATGAATATGTTCTCAATGTAAAACAGAACTAGAAGTAAACAACTCCTGAGGCAATTATTTGATGCCTTGTAACATCACAATGTTTTGTTTTTGTTTTAGGAAAAAAAAAGAATAAGTGTTAGGATGGTGGTAAATGTTTTGTGAATATGACCCTAAATCTTTTCTTTTTCCCATATTGTGCTTCTTTACAAATGCTTATGACGTTATTGTTGTTATTAAAAAAATCAGCAAATTGTAAAAATGGCTACACCCATAGATCCAGCCATTTCAGTCTTTATGTAACCACAGCTAGGATTAGTTGAATAATTGGTACACAAAAATGCATTTTATGATCATTGTGGTGTAGCAATGGCACTGCTGGCTGTATTCAGACTAAACACATTGTATAGGCTAACAATTTTAAATGTTTCAGTATCCTGCCATACCTACCCATCTTACTGAAATGATCTAATGGAAGGTAGGAAAAACTAAGAGTAGCATGTGTTTGGAAGCTGTTCAGTTCCGGGATGCTTACACAATAGATGAAGAAGTATTTTTTCATGGCAAGTAAATGTGCATGTTCAACCGTGGCTCGGACTACAAATGCAGTCTGGTACACATTTAATTATCCAATGGCGGTTACATTTTTGCTATGTTTTCGGATCCCATTCAGAGTTTTTGGACGGCTCTGTCAGATGTTCAGTTTATGAATGCTTGTTTTCAGCACTGTGGCCACAGCAGGCTTTATACACAGAACTCAGTCCAATGAGAGGCTGCCAATCAAAAGCAGCCACCCAGCCTGGCAGGAGAAACTATCCGATCTGCCTGTCTAAGCCTTGAGTCTGAGAGTTTATTGATGAGATTCAAGAGATATGTGCTGTTATCCTCTCTATCTCTTTCTATTCCAACCAGAATGGAAAACAAGAAAAGCATTCAGCCTCACTCTATTGAACCTGAATGGGACATACCTCTAGCTCCTCTCTGTAAGTCACACTTGGTGAATCATGGTTAGACCCTGCAGCTACTGTACGATTCAATTAAACTATGCTAACTGAATAAAGGAAATGATAAGAGGAAATGATAAGAGGAGTATATATTATATCATATATATATATATATATATATATATATAATATATCTATATATTATATTATATATATATCATATATATATATATATATATATATATATATATATATATATATATATATATATAAAATATATATTAAAAAAGACATTTAATGTATAATTTTATACATACATGCATACAAAGTCATGTAATTCCCACTATGTGGGGATAACCTACTTTTACCCCCATAGTAATGGTATGTAATTAAACATTTCCATTGCATATGTGTATTGTTTAACATACCAATAGTGCTTACTTTCCGACTTCCGCATATTTTCCCAAAATTTCTGTTTGTATTCTTTATCGAGATATTTCTCGTGCTGCTTATCATAGAGAACAAGATATTCTGCACTGCTATAATCAGATGTTTCCCATCATGCCTGTGATATTTGACGCGCAAGTCTGAATACAAAAATAGCAGAGAAACGTCGGCCGTAAAAAATGCAGTGAATGAACACTGTAGTGCGAATAGCCCTATAGCATCCTACCTTCAAACCGTGTGCAAAAAAGCTGCTGAGAGTGAGTCTTAGGAAGGTGGTGCGATAGCAGATTGAAGCCCTGAGCTAACTTCACAGTCCCCAAAACTAAATAAAATAGATTAAATTGTCATTAAAATATACAAACAAACCGTCACAAATTCTATCCTCAGCCAACATTACTACAATCTCTGTATTTAGCCCACAGTCCTTATAATCTACTTGCAGGAGCAGATTTATTCACAAGCCTCACATCTGGCTGCTCTGAACCTCGCCCATGCAAACAGAGGAATCATCTTAAGTAGTTATAGCTATCAGCTGTGCTTAACATGAGTAATCATAGAGCCTAAAGCTTATTTTTTATTTAAGGATTGTAGCCTACTAAAAGACTATGTGAACTTTATGTACATAAAAGATAAAGTAAATGCAAATAGGGGAAGGTAACAATATTACTTTTTAGAAGACCACACCTACATACAGTATATAGTATACCGTATCTAATCTAGCTTCCTTCTCCTCCTTCTCGCCCCTCTCTTTAAGATCTTTGCTCCCTGCTCCAGAGCTCCAAAGCCACCACTTGTGCTCTGGACCCCTTCCCCACTTACCTTTTCAAGGCTGCTGCTCCTGCTCTACTCCCTTTCATTTCCTCCCTTCTTAACACCTCACTGCTCTATGGCTGTTTCCCCTCTGCCTTCAAACAGCCCTGCATCACCCCATCTTAAAAAAAAAAACCTTCCCTTGATCATTCATCCCTCCTACCATCCTATCTCCCTTCTCCCTTTCCTCTCTAAAAACCTTAAGCGAGCGGTACATTGTCAGCTCTCTACTTTCCTGTCAAAACTTTATCTGCTTGACCCCCTCCAACCAGGTTTTCACCAGATACACTCCACTAAAACTGCTCTTCTCTCCGTCACCAACTCTCTACTCTCTGCCCGTGCCACTTCTTTTTCCTCTGTCCTGATTCTCCTTAACCTCTCTGCTGCCTTTGACACAGTCGACCACTCTATTCTCTTGTCCTCCCTCGCCAACCTGAGATTCTCTGGCACTGCTCTTGCTGGGTTCTCCTCTTACCTCTCCAAACGTGGCGTGGCTCACCTTCTGCCTCTTGCTCTCTTTTGACAGGTGTCAGTCCTGGGACCCCTCAAGTTTTCCATCTACACCCACTCCCTGGGTCCTCTCATCTCCTCTCATGGTTTCTCGTATCTTTTCTATGCTGATGATGCACAGATCTTTCTCTCCTTTCCCCCCTCTGACCTCAACAACTATTCCTGTCTCTTGGCCATCTCCTCCTGGATGCACTTGCTTAATCTTAAACTCAGCCTCTCCAAATCAGACCTACTTTTCTTCTCCCCTCTTCCTCTCCCACCACTGAACTTCAGTGTCACCCTCGACCTCTCCCTCCTACTATCAGCACATTTTTACTCTGGTATGCTCCTGTCGTGTCTTCCTCAGCCCAAATGCAGATTTGACTCCTATCTCTTAGCTCCTAGTTCAGGCACTGGTACTGCCTTGACTACTGCAACTCCCTCCTGGCCTGGCCTCTGCTATCCATCCTCTTCAGCTCATCCAAAACTCTGCTGCCTACCTTATCTTTTCCCTTCCACATTTCTCCCACTCTACACTGCTGTCCTTCACTGGCTCCCTATCGCCACTCGCATCCAATGCAAAACCTTTATACTCGCCTATCGCTGTCTTGATCTTTTTGATCCCTCCTATCTCCAGACTATTATTTCTTCCCCTCTTGCCCCCTCTGCTCTTTCTCCACACCCCTCAATGGTGGAATGACTTACCCATGGATATCAGGACTGCTCAGTCCCTGACCACCTTCGGGTGCCTCCTCAAGACACATAGTGCCTATTCTGACACTCTCAACTATATTGGACTATAAAGCACTCAATTGTACCAGTACTTGCATCATCTTATATTTGCGCTGAACTGCTCTAAACTTTGCTGTATTCTACTACTGCTCTTAATTATAACTGTTTCCTTTTACTTTTAATGGTATCCATATTTGTATCCATTTATCATATTTACTGTGTGCTCTTAATGGAATTTACTCTTATAAGCAAATATTTTTACAGTAAGTTTCAAATGTAATTATTTACTGTATTTGTTATTTGCTCTTATTTGAATGTGATCGTATTTTCTACAAATGTTACTGTACTTTATAACTGCTGTTATCTGTAATGTGATATTTTGTAACGTGATACTTTGTAATATGATACTTTCTATTGTGATATTTTGTAACAACTGTAAGTTGCCCTGGATAAGGGCATCTGCTAAGAAATACAGAAGAAGAAGAAGAAGAAGAAGAAGAAGAAGAAGAAGAAGAAGAAGAAGAAGAAGAAGAAGAAGAAGAAGAAGAAGAAGAAGAAGAAGAAGAAGAGCCACAGCAGACAATGGGTAGCATTGAAAGGGTAACATGAATTGTTTATTTATGAGTGGCTTAGTTCCAAAGAGGTGCCAGCATGCTGTGAGCCTTTGTCAAGGTTTAAACCGGCCACAAGGGCCCTGGCTCAGATGACTTCTCTTCATAAGCGTCTGGTGGGGGATCGATGTGTATTCTCTGTATGTGGTGAACGAGGTGCTGAATCAATTGAAATAATGACGACACATACCTGAATAATAAATATGTTGACATCTTATTAGGACAGAATGCCCTTTGTTGACCTGGGATATTTTTTGAATGATCAGAGATTATAATGACCCTAGCATTGTTTCAAACTATTGTATCTAAATCTCTACACAGCGCAGACAATAAAGTGTGATTATTGTAAGGTACAGAATAAGGTGTTGCAAATTAGAAAATAAATAAATAAATGAATATATAACAGCAACATTGTGTGGAACCCTGTGGCAGTCCTGCTGGTGCACGGGTGTGTGGTTGTGTGGGGAATATTAGGTTAACAGTGGTGGGGTAATATTTCTCCCTATGAAAACATGTGGGAATGTGGCTGAACCTACAATTAAATAAATGATTAAATGATCAGGTGTATGAAATATATATTTACGGGTGTTAAAGATGAGTAGAATGAATGTTGGTGACAGAGGTGGAGGTCTGTGTTCTGTGCTTTGCTGTTTTTTTGTTTACACATCATGAGGTTTTGTAAAACCTTTTGTTTTGGCCCTTGTGCTTTTTGTTTTGTCAAGTGTGTTTTTGTTAGTGTTTGTACTGTGTCATTAGCACAATTTAGTCTTTTTCCCTGCGAATAACATCTGGACTATAATGCTGCTGTGCCACCAAACCCCCAAAACTCCTCTCTTATTGTCTTTGTTTTGTATATACTGTAGTGTCCCTCATATTTCTTCATCCACAAGTATGTATTGGTTATTTCACTATGGCAGTATTTTTTATTTCCTTTTATAAAAAATGAATGATATGTTTTAAGTTTGTGTGAATTTGTATTAGTTTGGCCGGTGGTCTTCCTCCATCTTGCTGAGAGGTGCCTTTGAGGACCTGAGGTTCAGAACAGCCAATCTTCCAAGGAGGAGTAGCCTGAAATTGAGGGACAAAAAGTTGAGAAAGGTAACTGGTAAATTTTAAGACATTCCAGTAAACTTACAATAAATAACAAAGGTGATGCTTTTTTCACTGATCCTAATTACACCGAATCTGTCAAGTAACTGGTTTATTGTTTGCTTTTTTTGCTTCTCATATTGAAAGAAACTATTAATGACAGAGGACAAAAAAAAAATAACAGACTGAGGAACAAAAGTTATCTGGTTCCAAAAAAAAAAACCTGCCAAAACCCTGGAAAGCTTTTTTTCAGAAAGTAGTTACAAGATACGATATTAGAGTGGAATTAATACAAAGACATTCTCAATGGGAAAACACACTTTGCATCACACAAATTCAATAGTGCCTATTATTTAGTGCAGCATGGGTCCCAAGGTTTCAGCTAACCCCCAGCCAGCAGCCTTTAACTGAATCAATGTAATGTGAACATGTTATAATAGTGATATTAATGTCTCTTGTAAAGCTGGTTCTGCTTTAATCTCAAGGAACGACAACATCACATCAATACTATAAACCACACACTGTGGTTAAACAAACATAGATATCCACAATTGAAGACACTTGAAATATACAGATTCAATCATACTATGGCACATGTTTGCAGAATGGAATTGCACCGACAAGGAGTGATCACACAAAGTGATTGTTTTGTCAAGGAATTCAGTCTTATTCCAGATACAGCAGCATGTTCTAAACCAAGGGATTCATAGCGACAACAACGAACCATGAAATGAATTTTTTTCACCATTTGTTTTGTTGACTATATATTTTCCACACTTGCTTGTGACTGGTATCTGACCTAAAGTAAACAATTTCTCATCCAGTAATTTAATTATTTTTCATAAATTGCTGTTAGATTAACTGATGAATGACATTAAGGATCAAACATCGTCAACCACATCTTCATTGGCATTTAAATTTTTACTTATGCTAATGTAAAAAAGCACAACCTTTGTGATCATATTTTATCCAAATCTTAAAAAAAAAAAAAAAACTAGAACAAAATAATATATGAAAGCTGTACAACCGTAGTTAGAAATGTAATACCTCTATCTAACCAGAAATTACAATCTATTTTATGTCTAGCGATGAAAATAGAAAAAAAGCATTTCCATATCTATGATGTGCAGTTAAAAAGAGTATATTTTTCAGTGGCAGGTTATACAAGATCATAAGGTTTTAATAATACTTTATTTGTATCAGTTGCTCTGTGATACATGTTTATCGATTCCAGGTGGTCCCATGCAAAGCTCCTGCCTCATTAGGTGCATTTACACTAGCGTTCTGGAATCTTTCAGATAAGATTCTGGGACAGACCGTACTGGAATGGTGGGTTTACACTTGCTTGAAACAACGGGGGGTACTTCTCACAGGAGCAGACTCTGAGCATGCCTCCTTTCAGGGGGAAAGAAAAATAAAAAGAAGCTGACGCCCTGCTGTATTGACGTCTGTAGTGACATATTTTTCCACTGCCCATTTAGTGCTCGTTGGATCCTGTCTTCGCTCCAGATAGATATTAAATCATCAGTGAACTTGCACAAGTGTCCTTCAGACATTATTTCTGAAAGCTGTAATACAAAACAATTAGGTTTAGCCAGTAGTCACTACGCATCAGAAATTGAAAACTACAGATCAAAAAACATGCAGCCACCACTGTTAGTTGATATGTCAAACATATTATCAATACTTAATATAACAAATGTAGAAATGCATTACACTTACTTTTTTAGATGCTACGAGCTGGAGTTGGAGTTCTGCAATCTTTCCAGAATACGTCCTCAGCACGTTTACACTAAAAAAAGTCACCGGAATCCGTCCTTTTGTCCTCTCAGTCCGGAATACAAACTCAACATTTGATAAGAGGACGGATTCCGGAACGTGCTCAGTAATGTTTACACTAGCAAAAAGTGACCGGAATCTGCTCTCTTATCCTCTCAATCTAGAATATTTGTGCCAGTGTAAATGCACCTATTGTTTGGTAGGTTTGGCTAACCACTTGAGATCATTATCTTTGAAAATTTAATTGGACTTTTAACACTAGAAGCCCTGAGGCGGTCTTTTTAAAATGTAATTTTCTCCAGCCTTTTGAAGGCTGGCGCCTACTTGCCAGCTGCACTGCTTTGGTCAGTCAATTAGCATCCGGACTAGTGGAAATAAATACCAGAGACCATGGAGTTTTACTATGTAAAAAAATCTGGAATTGATTTTTTTTGGATCAGATGGCACGGAAGTATTCTGTGAAAGCTGGCTCCCGACGGTGGTCTGTTCAGGTGTTATACAATGTATTGGACCTAGCAGCCATCAACTCCTGGATACTTTACAAAGAATGCACAGAGAAGAATTTACCAAGGAGAGAATGTATTTTACAGTTAACACAGGAACTTCGTAAGAAGCATTTGGAACAGAGGGAGACTGCCAAGCGTGTACCCACAGCTGAAGCTGGCAACCCCATTGAGAGCCGCAAGAGATGCCAATTCCAGGTTGGCAAGTGCAATAAAAATAAAACTTCGGACAGCTGTGTCCTGTGCAGAAATGCGATGTGGAGAAGGGCATTGTCTGTGTTGATTGTGAACAGCGTTAGGCTCAAGGTAATGGAATATCCTTTTGTCGAAAAAAATAAAATAATAATTTTTGAAAAGTAAAAAAGTAAAAAATGTATTGCTATTGTTTCAGTTTTATAAATATGTACCATATGTAAACCGATTTCCATTTTCTTGTTTTGATTTAAAAAAATAAATACTGATGACATAAATTAGGAACCATTCAAGGCTTTTCCAAATACTGTAAAATAATTAAGCATTCTTCACTTGACCTCATGAGGTGGAATACAGGGATTCAATGAAACAATAACATTGGATATGTGTAAGGAGTGAAATTGCAGGTTAGGGTAAGGGTTAAGGTTCATTAATAAAGTGGATCTTTTAAAAGGGAAGATGTGAGACATATGGAGTGATGGGTAGTAATACATTAGAGGGGATTTAATGGAATTCTTTTGTTTACTCTGTGTACTGTAATTGTTGGTTCACAAGAATGGCACTCAACAATAACATCTTTGTGCAATGGATGGTAACACTAAACAATTCTGGAAGCTACACTTTGCAATCTTGTTTTTCTTAAAATAGATTTAAAGTGGTGACCCGAACATTTGTTGAAATCTGGTTGAGGACCGTCTGAAGACTGAGTTGAGGACCATCTGAAGACTGAGGAGAAAGAAAAACTGTGAAGTTGTGAGTTGCAAAATTAAAGCCTTCATCTAGGGGGCAAGGTCAGGTATTTTATTATTTGAATAGGTGAGTTTGCTGAGTTTTATCAAGAGAGCTTAAGATATCATCATGCATTTTAAAAAGCTATGTTTCATATTTTAAGATATCCACAAATTGTATAGATATTTATGTCTTTCAAACAACTTAATGGTTTTGCAGTTAGCACAGTTGCTTACTTGAGTTGTGTTTCTCAAATCAGTGTCTTCTGTTCTGGATACACTCTGCTTTGACATGAAGCTGAAATATAGGAAATAGTGCTATTCAACAAACATGATATATTTGTTTCTGGTCATTTTGTTAGACCTGCTTTTAGCTTATAACAGGCCAATCTAGTGAGTGAAGCACATCTTCTAAGTAGAACAGCTATGCATTTCATTCTTTGACACATTGTGAAGGATCTAATTCAGGTTCATAATGGGCAAATCTGAGTTAGCAGAGCTGTTCCTTTAGCCAAAGCAACTGGGATCATGTTTTTTTTTTTTTTATGAAGATGGTCCAAGATCTGCACCATGGGAACCCCCCCCCCCAGCATTACGCACAGAGTCATTTAGTTAAAATGAATAATTGCATCTCTCCAGTTTTATGTACAGTATACGTGGTATATGGTGGTAAGTCTGAACAGTCTTGTACTTTTAAATAATTATCAGAATTATGATTTCATCTCATCCTTCAATTTTCAATACATGTTTTCTTTAGCCATTGTCTCAACAGCCAGCCACTGAGAGTCTGCCTATGCTGTATATGGTATAGCCGAGTATATACAAACAAAAAATTGAATAGATTTCCATATATTTCACTTTTTATGTTTTTAGATAATTGAAAACTATTGCCAATTGTGTAGCCTTGGCCTGGATTATCCAGAACACTCGTCCAGGTCAAAGTAATGATGGCTGCAAGTCATTCATAGAGAAAGATTATAAAACGAATTGTTAGAAATCTCCATGCTGAATGGTCCATCACTGTTCCAAGCCGTTACAATATAAAGGTAACGATAGCTGTAAATTATTCATAGAGAAATAATGAAAGACCGTTGAATCTCTCTGTCACAACATCCTCCTGTACTTTTTTGTCAACAAAAGATCTAGCTAGATTACTAGTTTCCTTCTTCTATTCTGCATGCCAAGCAATCAACTCATATTGTGCTTATTCTAATTTTATTCAATAGGAGCGAAGTTGGCAAACCAAGCCCTAGTTTATTCCCTAGAATTTCAGATATATCATGGCTATAGACCTGACAGGAGCACAGCATTCTGCTTTGTTAATACCCTTGGCAGGTAATCCATGTCATTATAATGCATGAACATTCATCAGGACTTTGTAGCCTACACAATGTTTGTAAGCAGTGAGCACTAACATACTTCAGTTAACAGTCCTCTTTTTCTATAACTTATTGTGCATCAGCAGCAGTTGGATGATATTTGGGGTATGGTTAATTACTAAATTGACTATCAGTCTAAAACGTGCAAAAATCAGGGGAAAACTATTACATTAGGTCGCCAGACCAGACCAAACCACTTTACACTGTATACGCCAGTGTCTGAAATTGTATGGGTGCCTGTCACGGATGGCTTGAGCGGTGCATGTAGGTGGTGACGTCAGGTTCAGTAAGCAGCAGTAAACACAGATGATACAGGATGAAACTGACGCAAACAAACAGTGGCTGAACACACAGACAAACACGGTGACTCAAACACAAATTGCTATTTCGTGCTGGTCCTTCCAGCACAAAATAGCAATTGTTATTATTTTATTTTTTTTAAATTTACTTTACTCTCCTTCTCTCTCCCTTTCTCTACTCACCGAAGACCGAACATTAACACACCACACGCAACATATAACACAAAATGCACACCAATGTCGTTTGTTATTTGAATAAAAAACAGTTTCAAACTAAAAATGTACATTATAGACCTATTTGTTACACAAGTCAAAAAAAGAAAAAGAAAAAGTTCATTTATTTTACTGATCATTTGTTGGTACCCCTTGATATATTGTGCAGGAATCTGGGTAGGGCAGGGTTAACAACCACGTTAACTTCCCATCAGAAGGCAATGTAATCCAGTGGTTAAAGTCCAGGGCTTGTAACCAGAAGATCACCAGGTCAAATGCCACTGACTGACTCACTGTGCAAATCACTTAACCTTCTTGTGCTTCATCCTGCGGATGAGATGTTAAGTCAATCTCCTATAGTAAGTGACTCTGCATATAATGCATAGTTCACAGCCTACCTCTGTAAAGTGCTTTGTTATGGTAGTCCAATTTATTATCACAAACTATTGCCACTATTTTACTTATTTTGTTAATTCTCTTGCTCTATTTTATGCCAAAACATTTTCATTTTCAGTTTAATCATACTGTCACTGATTTATGCAGAAATCGTGAACACACCTAGAGCTACACTTCCAGATGATTAAACGGGTTTAAAAATGTGTGCTCAGTATGAAAATCTGCAAAAAACTATTTTCGATTTTAATATACCACTATAATTTTTCATGTTCAGACTATGCTATTGTCATACCATATATGCTTCCTGTTAGATGGGATGTCTGTCAGTACGCAATTTGGATAACAAAGGTGCAATGGCTACTGTAGCTGTGCTGTTTTCCTGGAGACAATGTAGTTGTCTCTGTAGACTTCCTCTTTATTTAGAGGCTGTGTAAGACAAATACTAATTCATTTGAAATGAAGCATTGTGTATTTTATCCATGTCGTACATCAAAAAATTAAATCAGTGGGAATTAACCTTACACATAGTCCCACCAATTCAAATCCAATGTTAAACTATTATTGTTGTATTCCTTGTTGATAATTCTCACCACCTTTAATGACAGATTTATAGATATTATTTATAAATAAATCCTTAAACTAAAGTGTGACCACATCTTCCTTTGAATCCAAGTTCAGATTTTTATTCATTAAACTGCATCGTAAAAAAAAAAAGGAAAATATTGGGCCTGAATTAACTTTAACTTGTTTACTGTATATTCCAAACTACTAGATACTTTGAGACTCACTTTTACTAGATTTTACCAAACATCAGGCAGTAATATGTAAACTCCAAAAACTATTCAATTTTCTCACAAGGTCACTCTTTCTATTATGCTTCTAATTCGTGGTGTTCCAGAACCATTTTTTATTATTGATAGCAAAGTCCTTGGCTCCACGCTGTATTGAAATATTACTAATGTATGAAGTGCTACATTAAATTTATGATCTAATCAATCAAATGGCATGCATAAGAAAAGGATGCTTAACTTTACAAAGATTAATCACCAATACCGATACTGGGAGTTTTCAAAGACAAAACCCATGCAAGACACGTTGCTTACTAAATAAGAGGCAGCCCTCCACACCTTTCAGACATGCATTCTATACAATATTTTAAATGGTTGTTTTCACAAAAATGACTATTACATTATGCCTAGCTTTGTTTTTAATAAATACGTTTCCCTTGACGAGTAACAGTTTCCTACGGTTTTATTACAGAAACTTCTCAGTGATTATCTGCTATGGAATAAATCATCACTATTCCAGTAAAAGAGACTAATTTCAAAGAGCGTCTTGTTGCTATGGAAGATTTTCTTTGTGGATGACATCATCTTCCCTATAAAATCAGGTGACACAGAGATCACCACTGCTAGGGACCATCACAAATAGAACAATGGAATAGGCCCTCCACAAGGCTGATTCAAGTTTTAATCAAAGACTAAGTAACCTCTACTGGGAGAGCTAAGAAATTTATAAATTAGGTATACATATCAAGCTTGTTTGATCTTAATGAAATGATTTGTGGCATATGTTTAAGTAGTATGTAGGATACTTTTTTTGTATTTCTACAATTGCCTGACTCTCATAGGAAAACAGACAAAAGATAACTGGGTATTGAAAGATGGCACAAGTAGTTTTATTTTTAGCTGCAGTGCCATACCTCCACAGTTTAAGGTTCCAACTAGAGGGTAAAGAAAGATGATAGACACAAAGTAGGCCTTCCTAGGCTGTGCACAGTTTTGATTCAACTCAGGTCTTCAAGGTTGTTTTGTGTTTGAGAAACACCTGTTTATTGGAATTCTGAGATTATAGAGTTTAATTTAAAGAGTAACAAACACAAACATATCCATAATGTAAGTGATTTTTACAAAGCATATTACAAAGACTATTCACTTATTAGTTTCGGTTTTAGTAACATCCTCTTCCGTTGGTAATATATATATATATATATATATATATATATATATATATATATATATATATATATATTATATATTTTTCTTTGTTTTGACTTCGAAACAAAAATGAAGCTATAATAATAATAATAATAATAATAATAATAATAATAATAATAATAATAAAACACAGCATTTCAAGTTAAGACATTGCTTGTTTTCATTTGCTTTGACTTTCGAAGTGATAAAAATCACAGTTTGTCAAGTTGCTCCATTGCCTGGTCACTTTCTGATTGGCAGAAATGCAAACATTACATGTTAGATCATGTTATAAATTAAAGATGCATCAGTACCTCTGGTAATAACGTAAATGATTTTTCATTATGGCATACCAGACACGTAATGAATCACAAAGCCTGTCTCTCAATTACTGATTCTTCCGAGATCTTGATTAACTTCACCACTGAAAATCAAGGGTCTGGTCTTAAATACAATCATGAGTGGTGATCAGAAGTCTTGACTTCGACCCTGCAAGACTGCCGTTCCAAGGGATCCATAGCTTTACCAACAACAGTGCTTAGTGAACCATGTTTCATCCTATTTGTTCAGATGATGTGCTATGTAGACCGCTACACAATATACCATATTTCTTTGTTAAAACCTTGCTGACTTGACCTCATTAGTAGACTGTAGAACAGTTAGTCAATATTTGATAAAATACCTGCTTTCAGTGGATTAAATGTGCTTTCCATTCTCATAACTTCATTGAAAAAAAAATGATGCATATATGCAAGAATATATTTTCTGTACTCGATTTTCTTTATTCTTTCATGAACATATAACGACTTGTTTTTTCTTGGCAGCCTTAAGGGCTTTGCGATATTAAGTACGTTAATATCGTACTTCAGAGCACTGCTATGCAGTGAAGGCTTTGTAGTAAATATACTTAGTTTTAGTATTTTACTTAACAATAAATACAATTCTGTTGTTAATTCTAACATAACTTTGAACTGAAAAACAGGTTAAATGTAGTATAAACTTAACATAGCAAATGCTGATCATAAACCACTTTATTCTTTAGTGCACTGAGTTGGAAGATAAAACTTTTACTAATTCTACTAGATCTACAATAATTTTATGCAATACATACTAAAACCATGATAGTACACAACTGCATACGGTTGTCATAGCATCAGAAACCATATGACCAGTATTTTATTTCAAACACTCCCTCCTGTAATAAGTATATCTAAAAACTAGCAATGAGCTACCAAAAATACTTTACCATAATGACCTTCTCTTTGTGTATGAAGCCAGAAATTCCACCACTTTCATGTACTGCCCCTTTTTTCTGACTGTTAAGCCCTGACCGCTCTTGCCCTGTCACGTTTCTTTCTTTGATATGTGTCTCAACCGGTTAGACCATTGTTTCTTTACTTCCTTGACTACAATTGAAATAAAAACTATATGCTTGTAACAACCTACACTGCACAAAAACCCCATGTGTTTATGCATGCTATCAGTTCATAATTTCATGTTTTATAATACATACCATTCACGCCAAAGTCCACGGCCATGTCTTTCCAAAGTCTTTGTAATCTTTGTCGGATTTATCAGAGTCATTTTTGTTTGGCAACACACACAATTAGTTTTTCCATTTTTCTACTGGGAACTGTCTTTTTTCAGTGATCAGTGTAATTTTTAATGCAGGTCAAATTGGATCAAATCGAACTTGTTCATTTCCAAAATTGACACTTCACTGTTGTACAGTCATTCATTTTTTTCTTCTAGACGCTAAAATAGGATGCACGATCAGATCCAGTGTGCAATACCCTTTAGCCGTATATGGTATATGTTGTGAGTGACTACAATTATAAAGACCATTGCTCTTGTCTTGTTGCAAATTCCTTCCTGGAGACCAGCACAGATAATGAAATGGTTTGCAAGTAGGACAGCTCAATAAATAAGCTAGACCTCAATATGTATCAGACATCACTATGCTCAGGGCATATATTTTTATTTTCTATTCTTACCTCGATTATTTTTCCATGCCTTTTTTCAGAAGGTGTCTTTTTTTTGTGTCAGTGGTGCAAAAAACTTCACAAATACAAAACAATACTGTAATGAATTTCACTGTCACACAAAGAATGGTTCCATATCTACCAGCTGAATGTTTTGACCTCAGTCCATATTTATAGATGCCCTCTATTTGTTGAAATCCAGTGGGGCTTTCTTTGAAAATTGGTTTCATGCAGAGAGGGGATTGCAATGAACAAACACATGAAGACAAAACACTATTACATTGAGGTCTGTAATATTCACTCTTAAATATTTATTTGACGTTGACACTAATTTGACACCATGCATCATCCTGCAAAATTAAAATTAAGAACTAAATTAAATAAATATATGTTTTCTATTTAGTATGTTGCATACTAAACACAATACAATGATCAAACTGTTCTACACTAGTAGAAATACACAACAGTGTAAGCACAACTGTGTATGGAAGCATACAAAAAGCAATTGTTAGTTCATTTATTATATTCAAAACTAATTACAGTACTAAAAAATAACCGGCTATTGACATTTTCATGCCTCTACAAATTGTAGTTGTCTTTTATTATTATTATTTTTATTTTTTCATTAAAGCATTGTGATGTGAAATTTTGAACAATTGCACGTAAAACAATTTTGGCTAAAATGATGAGTTGGATGAAAATATTATTAAGCAAATCTTCAAAAATCTGTGCATTTTTTCTGTTACTGAAAATCACTTAAATACATATGGAAAAACAAAACAAAACAAAACAAAAAACAAAAAAAAAAACCTTCCATGTAGTGATATTTAAATTGCAGCTGACGATTCATGGGATGCAAAACTAAGTAATATGCTAAAATAAATTCAACCCTGCTGAAGATAGCATTCTGGTCTAACAGAAAACTAAAATGTTATTTACTGTTGCTTCATCTGCTAGGAGACTGATCTATTCCAGTCTGCTACAGCTAGGTAATATATTTTGAAATGCTCAATTTTTAAATATACTGTAATAATAAAAAAGAAACTTAGCTATACAATTAGAGAAATGTTAACATAAAAAATGTTTGTCTTTTTTATTATTATAATAATAATGATCATAATATTTGTTGAATCTCTCTTTTAAATCAATAAATTACATCTATTACACACTTAGAGAATGGCCTAGGCATGTCAAGAGCTCATAGTTCTAAAACAAGGAGCTAAAGCATTGTATTGGATGCAATGGCAGGTGTAGGCGAAAACATCCCTCTTATCATCAATTAACTGCTATGCCATTATTAGACATTTCTGACACAAACAGAATAGCATTTCATGAACCATTGCATTTAATGGGAGAACTGTTCAAAGGTTTTATCCTCTAAATATTCTGCAATGGTTTGAAAGCACTGCAGTCAAAAATAAACACAAACATTTGCGGAACTGAATTTTGCATTTTAAATTCTGCATGATATGTTTGTTTTTGGCCTTTTTAGTCTGGGGGTTGAATTGGTATTGCATTTCCAGCATGTCCATCCACTTTCTATAGATTCTCGCACCGGTATCTTGTCCCAGTCTATGTTGTGCAGGCTTTGTCTCCTTCAAAGCGTTTTGGATGTTGATGTTTTGCACTTCCAGTAGACTTCACATTTGATCATGTTGTGGTCACTTGTTCCAAGTGGAGCCATAATTTCTATTTTGTTCACCCTCTCTTGGTTATTTGAGAATTTAAGTCGAGGCAAGCAAACTCCCTGGTAGGGGCATTTACAAATTGTGTTAAGGAGCAGTCACTTGTCACTTCCATCATTTTCAGCTCATTCACTCCGTTTATTTATTCTTTGATCCTATCTATGCTATACTTTACAAAGCAGATACGGTTTTAAGTCCTAAATAATAATAATAATAATAATAATAATAATAATAATAATAATAATAATAATAATAATAATTTCTAACTAAAGGGAATTAAATATGGGCACCCGTGACCAAGAGCTCGATATATATATATAGATATCTATCTTATAAGCATATATATATATATATATATATATATATATATATATAACATTATTATATTATATACATATAAAAATATTAATTGAGGTAAAATAATAAATATATAGGGTCGTTATATAGACACAATAAATTTGCGCATATGACGATGAAAGTTATTCGTAAACCCTAAATGGTTTGTACACAATGTGATACATTTTGACCAACAAACCTACCAGGCATCACCTCCTTTCAGAGCGTGGTATGGTAAACATACTTTACATCTAAAACAGTAAACATATATACATCTGTTACATAGAAAATACAGTACATTCTTAGCAATTTAAGATGTATCACATCACAACACCCATAGACTTTGGAGCTTTAATCCAACAATGTATTGTCTGCTGCATATGGTAGCCTCTACTCCATATAAGCATAATATGGATGTTACCAAACATTTAATTTTAATTCAGTCATTTTGTTTTAACAGCAACCTTTTCCTATTCTTGTTGCCGATACTGATAAAAAAAAACAAAAAAAAACAAAAAAAAACATAAAAAAAAAAAACAATGCTACCATTCTTATAGAATGTCTTTGGTAAGACTTCCAAAGAGATTTGCATAATGCAACAATTCAATCATATAATGCAATTACATTGTTCACAAGACCATGCTTTGCAGAATGATTGCCTAAATTGCAACTGTAGATTACACACTGCAACATACCAGGGAATCACAATATTGCAGACTGGCAGGCTTTCACTAATTTGAATTATGCTACTTTCAGTTTACATATATATTTTTTTTCACCCTATATTGGATTTGAATAACAAATACATAAATATTGTACAACAATCTCTATATGTAACAAAGGTGTGGGGAGCTAGATGATTGTGGCACAGGCTTTTATACAAGAACACAGGCTTTTATACTGGAACAAGGGCTCCACCATTTCCAGTTTTTAACCAGCTTGCTATTTAAACCTCTGTTCAAGTGCCCTATCTTTTAGGTTTGCCCCACCATTCCTCCCCATCACCACTAAAGGGGGACAGGCGGGGCTTGTCAGTGCGACTGAGGGGGACCCCCAGAAAAATCCATACAAACCACTCAAGTGCAAAACCATCAAGCACAATCCTATCAGACACTCCTCCCATACAGTGTATTACAAATTTTATAGTATATTAATTTGACTTTGGACTTTGACTTGTAAAGCCAAAATATGTCACTGGAAGGTGATACGATGTTTAATACATCTGCTTCTGCTTGAGAGTCAGAGGGAGTATTGGTGCAACTGACACCTCTGTGTATGTTGAAGGGGTAAATGGGGATACAAATAAAAGTAATCAAGTCCTAAAGGATTAACACTGGAAGGACCAGAGATATACTCATACCTAGAAGCCACGCAGCAGTCTTTCTGACGGCTGTATTCAAAACACTGTAAATAGTATAACGAAACTGTCTGAAGTTTTATTTTTATTGCACTTGCCAACCTGGCATTGGCATCTCTTGCGGCTCTCAACTGGGTTGCCAGCTTCAGCTGTGGGTACACACTTGGCAGTCTCCCTCTGTTCCTAATGCTTCTTGCAAAGTTCCTGTGCTAACTGTAAAATATATTTTCTCCTTGGTAAATAAAATATATTCTCTCCTTAGTAAATTCTTCTCTGCATTGTTTGTAAAGTACCCCAGAAGTTGATGGCTGCTAGGTCCAATACATTGTAAAACACAAGAACAGACCACCGTCAGGAGCTAGCTTTCACAGAATACTTCCGTGCCATTTGATCCAAAACATCAACTCCATATTTTATTGCGTAGTAAAACTCCACAGTCCCTGGTATTTATTTTCACTAGTCCTGATGCGAATCGACTGACCAAAGCAGCATAGCTGGCAAGCAAGCACCAGCCTTCAAAAGGCTGATTGAAAACAATAGACTATCATAGACTAACCTGATTACAGCTTAACACATTGTGGACTGGTAAATAAAAATAATAATGTACAATATCGTTCTGTATAATCAAAATACAATTGTTTTCTATGTGGCTGTCAATGTGACTGCTCCCGGAGCTTTTAGGTATAATCTCCTTTATTTCTGCACTCCCGCGTTTCCTGCTTTGTGAGAATATTGAATACATACGGACAAAAAGTGTTAATTTATCGCCAGTATATTACTGACGATTTTATGAGTGGTGTTTTTATTTTATTTTTTTGATAAATAAAAAAATAGAAGAAATTATGAAGGCAGCAGATATAATGAGAAATATAAACCGAGAATTTTCCAATTTGAACGGTCATTTCGAGTCTGATTAAAGAAAACAAGTGCCTCATAATTTTTCAACCCTGCGTTTGTTTTGTGTAATGAATGCAATGAATGTATTTATTACAAGAACATGGCTCAAAAAGGCAATCTTGATCTATTTCTTCTCCTATCACAGTTTTATTTATTGTCAAACATTACCCGAAAGGGAAGGTCACCCATTGAATTTGAGTTCTTCTGATATGTCAGCAGGTTTCAGCGGTTAGATTATGTAACCAACAGCACAGGAAAAAAAGAAATGGTTATCAACACTTTAAAGGTGGAAAGCACAAGTTTTATGTAATCCGCCTGTGAGGCGAGAGTGTATTAAATGGAATGTCCAGACAGTAATTTATGTGTACAGAAATAAAATAATTTATTTTTATTCTCTATACACAACAAAAGGATTAAATAACAAAAGAAAACAAGGAGTGCAGGGGTGAGATCCAAAACAAACCGTGATGACTCGTCTTTAATTGTCTTCGTGGCGACCCATACATAAACAAAAAAAAGACAAAAGAAATGTTAGTGTTTTAAAATCCCGCTGCACCAAACCAGTCTCTCCCTCCACCCGTTACTCCTCCTATTTTACTTTCGGACCAACCCCGAACACAGTAGTACGTTCCCTTTAGTATGTAATGTCCCGCCTCTGTAGTCAGTGGAACACCAATCCCCAACTGACACGTGTCCTTATCCTTCACTTGACTCCAGTGGCTGGAATTTACATACTCGTACTTCCGCCCCTCACCAAGGTGCCGCCCCTCAAAAGATGACTTTTGCCATGGTCACGAGATCTTGGTAAGGGAAGTCCCGAGTTGGTTTGATGCCATCTACTGTCGGGAGGCTGAATCACAGACCGAAAACCCTTTGACTCATCACACCGCCTTTAACAATAGAATTGTAAATGGCATCTCTGATAAAGCTGTAGAAATAAAAAAAAATACATATACAGTATTACAATCTAAAACAACAATGTAGTTTTTTTTTTTTTTTACATCCCCCAGTGTACCTGTAATTTTTATTTTCATTTTTAACACCCTAACAATGTTTTACCCTTATAACTTTAAAGTATGTTTCAAATCTCTTTTCAAAATGTCCTCTGTAGTGCACTGGGGTTTGAGATCTGTCCTCTAAATCAAAGGTGTGCAACCAAACTTTTATCACTGACTGCATATCCATGAAACTAGTTTAACTCTTAGCTGTACATAGGCATATATATATATGACGATTTCCCTTAGGATTACTGTTCATTTAATTTTGTACTGCACAATACACATCACAAACAAAAATATACAAAACAATTGAAAACAAAGCATTAATATCATACTTTTATACCATATACACATGCATTGAAAAATAATTCAAAGCAGATTAAATATATACTTGCTGTGGCAGGCAGCAATCTAGCAAAAGTCAAAGGGCAGTGATGCCAGCCCCCTAGCAACAAGCGTCCTATGTTGGGAATGGATTCTTTCAATATTTGAAAAAGGAAAGACTCATGAAATTAGTTGGGAGACAAGCTGATTAGAAGCAATTACCCTATGCAGTACAAATTAAAATGATGAGCTGCTTTTTATGCGAAAAAAACAAACAAAAAACAAAAAAAATCAACAAAGATAAAAATAATATTTATGATATATTCAGAAGTGAAATGGAATTAATACACTGGGCCGCTCTAAATCACTGCTGGAAGAGCAATGAAAAAACAACAACAAATACATAACAAGTATTCTGGCTTTTCTGTTCCATAACACATCAAGGTCCGTTATTGCTGTGTTACATGTTTGACAATGTGGGCAATAATCGTCACACTATCAGTGCACTAGAGAGAACATTTTTAAAACAGATAACGCTATATTTTTTGGAACTCTTTAAGTACGGTATCATATATTAACAATAAGAAATGGGCTACGGTCCTTACACCAATGACTGAGAACAGGGAAAATGTAAAAGGGCAGACAATATTTTTAGAGAGTTTCAGAGGAGATTGTGACTGGCAGTTGTCCTGATATTAGTGCAGGAGAATTATATGATTTGTTTGCATGTGCTAAATAGTGTTAAAAAATATTTTAGGTAATTTGTCAGTGTTTTAGTATAAAAGCATTGTGCCAAGGATAATCTAGCTTCCCGCATGAGTCAACAGGAAAGTTGATCTAATTTAAAAGGGGAAAAAGTATGATTAAAGGGATTACTCATCATCTTCAGTCCATCTATACTGAGTTCTTCAAAGACCCATAATCAACATCAAGATGGGGAGGTGGAATTCAAGGTGTTCTTCTTGGTCAATCAGTCTGTTCACCAGACAAGAAACTGAAGGTAATAATAGTGTTATGCATTGGTCTTCAGTGCAAAGCTATTTAGCAGGCTCACTGCATTACCAGATTGCAGAAGGTCTTGATCACACAGACAGTGTAATGGATTTCCTAATAAAGGGTGGCCATCTCTCTATACTCGTATTATTTCTTATTTTACAAACTAGCCATTAGCGAACAGGATAAAGAGTCTATTTTGGCCAGATGTAGATAAATCTATAACACATACTATATGCATTGGTTGACCTAATAGCCTGACACACCAGGCATGATATTTCTAGGTATTCCTATGAATATGAGTTATGTTTTATCATCACATGTTATATATCAGTTGAGTATAAATAATTAAAAACCGTGGACACATCTGAAATCAAACAAACAGAACAGTGTTAGAAGAAAAAAAGTCACCATTCTTCATTCAAAGCCAGTATTCAAGAAGCATATTCTAATCGTCATTATTTGTTTCTGTACTAATGCTTTAATCGCTTGTTTAAAGTGAGTATGAGTTTAGTACAATATAGTGGAGTATTGTCTTACTTTTTTGACATTTTTGGAAAATAACTTGGACACTGCAGTCTTATTAATGCACTACACTGGGATTTATGTGTAGTGTTAACATTACATTTCAGTTATCTCCATATCCAGTACTCACACCTGCAGGTAAATGCTGCTCCACAGCTGCCAACCTAGCCTAGTCTGTATTAATGCAAAGGGCTTCCCACTGCTGCACACTACTGAGCTGGCAGGAGAGCAGGGGAAGGGCATTAAATGCAGAAGTCTTCCGCTCAGTGTGGGACACTCGGCAGAAGTCAAGTAATATATTCATTCAATTTGCCATTTGCTTCAATAAATATTCGTTTAAAAGCACCACTGTACATGCATTTTTGTTGTTTCTTATAAATTTTGTAAGATTAATTGTTTTCTGTTCTCCAAAAAAAGGGTGCAAAGTGATTATAGTTTTGGACTCATACTTTTCCATGAAACACAGATAAATCAAGTACTACAAATTCCAACAGAAAATACAGATATTAGCCAAATCCTTTAATTTCTTGTTTTGATGCATAAATTCCCATAAAATTGCTATGAAATAAAGCAAATTAAGGACTGAAATAATGGGTCAGAGATTAATCCTAAAATCCTCAGAGGCCTAAATTTGCAGGTCACAAATCAAAGGAGCTCTCCTGTTTTTCATTTACTTGACTCCAATTCCTAATGTGTCACTGTATCGAACAGAAATACAATTCCACATATCCAAGACACGAGGATAATGAGAGTGCTTTTATCCTGTTGTGACTGGAAAATAGAACATTTTTGTTGAGAAACAATGGATTGTTCAAGTCCAATCTTGTTGTATTGTGGAGCAAATATGAACCTCAGCTGTGGGGAAAGAAGGTGTTCTTGTTTCTGCGACATTAAACACATTTGCTTACATAACGGATGACAAAACATGCAGGTGTGCATTATGTGGATAGGTGCTTCTTAACGGAAAGTCAGACTTAATAACATGCCAGATAGAAGAGTCAGGAGTAATATACCTTCTTAAACACAGAACAAGCAGGTTTGACATTCAGTGCTCATTTAAAGTCACAAACAGAACTACATGTACTGTGTTATGCACCATGCCAAACACTGTTCTACATAACATTCTGTATGCAGGCCTTTACATTGTGTTGTTCTTTCTTGATTATTTACTCCTTGGCTATTCCAAGCTAAGGCAGTTACTCATAAAGTCACACTAACCTATCACAGTATCAAAATAGCTGTCACGTTGCTACTGCACACCTTTTAAAGCATCATCCTACATAGTGTACATCAAATGACATGAATCTCAAAATGTTATTATTATTATTTTAAAAAAGAATCATGGGCATGTAATGCTGTTTGTGCTTATTTTAACAGTATTGTAATGAAGTAATCACAAAAAACAGCATTCTTTTCCATGGATATCAGGAACTGTAACTTGTAAATGAAACATAGAGCTTGCTGCAATGGTCATTTTTGTTGAGAGGGAGTGAAAGTTGAGATCTGCAGCTTGTATTTCTGACACCTGGTTGACTGGAATTGTATTTACTGGGTCTCCTGTCTTGCAGCTGATGAGTTATTAATACTGACATCAGCATAAGACGTGCACTTCTTGATTACAGAGCTTGCTCTTTAGTTGAATGGAGAGAGGTTTATCTGAACCATATGATTTGTGGTTCACGTCCTGTGCTTACCTTTCTAATACATTCAATGGGCTGAGATAGCAAAGCATTACACTTGGAACATTCCCATGATAAGGTGTTTCCTATAATTTGATTTCATGGTGCTTACAAAGTGTTTGGATGTTGTATAAAATACTTTACAGCTGTCTCATATAGTGTATAAAGACAATATTTTAGACAAATATAGAGAACTGACCAAAACATGATTTGAAATCAACCGGCTTTGCCGTGTGGTAGGAACTCTACCTAATGATTTTTTTGGGCACTCAGCACATGAGGTGAAATGGAGCAAGATGACTGAAGTGTTTTAAAAATAAATAAATAAATAAAAATAAGCTTGGAATGAATGTAAAACAGAATTAACCAATTCCATTTCTACAGCACCATGCAACTGTGTCTGTAAGAGCTATTAAGCTTACAATGTACATTGTAGCTCTCCCCCTCCCCACACTCTACCTCACCCAAGACCAATGATGTTTACCAAAACATAAGTATAGTAACTTTTTCCATTACCGGAAAGATATTTCCCATGGATTGTTATCTTTTACCCTAATGAGTCTTAAATGTAAAGCAGACAAGATAAAGAGGGAGTAGGCACGTCAGTGTTGAAAGACAAATCCCCAAAGTATCTATTAACAGTATCTTTCAGACAGGAAAACAATTTCCACCAGCTTTATTTGAAGACATTTCAATCAAACACTCCTGAGAAAGCCTATAGCGTTTGTTTATTTATTTATTTTTATAAATCCATTTGGTAAAAAGAAATGAGGAGGAAAAAAATAAAACACCATTCCGTTTCACAATTCCAAAGATGCTTAATTCTGTAGAGATAGGTTAGCAATTGTTGCTGAAAAGAGGTTGAATGGTATATGTAGTATCATAAAATCCAGGTCTCTATTTTAATAACATGTGGTGGAACCCTTTTTAATATTGTTGACTTTCTAATATTGACGTTTGACAATCTCTCAAATGGTTATTTTGTTCTTGTTGATGTCTGCTTTTGGATAATAAAACACATCTTAATATAATCACCCGTCACATGACATTTTTTTCTTCCTTTTTTACTGCATTCTTTTCCATTTTATTTATTTGTGTAAACTTTACTACTTGTTTATATACAATAATGTTAATAATTCTGTTGCTACATTCCAGTGGTTTCTGACAGCATCGATCCTGACCTATGATGTTGGTTGACAATGCATTTCCTTTGATTCTATCAGTGAATTCCATGGTGTGTAAATTGTGAAACATTAGATGTTTGAAATATTGTATTCATACCTATTGTTCTGTGCTGTTACATGTCACAGGACTTCACTGAAACAAACACTTTCTCAGTGAGTAGCTAACCTTTCCCTGTACAAAATTCTCCAAAAATATTTGGCTTCCCTCAGAACATCAACGTTTGTTAAAATGTTCAAGTCAAACAGACCTGCTTAATGTAAACCTATGCTATCACACCCATATAATCTCTTTAAAACAAAAGTACAGTATTCAAATGATCATAATGCTATTCAGTTACTGGATAAAATGATGCAGCTAAAGTCTTTTCCTTTTTCCTTTTAAAACTTTATGATTGATCTGGCAAACAATCACATGTCCTGTCAGTACAGCTAATTCAATTAAATTATATCATTTCTTGTCGACAAGCTCCCAGTAGAATAGTACCTTTTAATAAAGGAGCGGCTACTGTTAAAATGATCTTCAATCTCTGAAGGCAATAACAGAAGCCTGATATATTTTCAATTGGCAGAGTTCTTAATAACAGTCTTATTTAAAAGCTTTTGTCATAAATTGAATGGCATGACTTCTTGACAGACACAAGACATATACACTGCACATGCTAGTCAGTTTTTATATTTTTGACAAAATCATTAAGCATCACTGCATTTGAAAAATGAGGCTGCATAGACAAGAGTATGCTTGAGAAGATTATACTTCATAAACTGAACTGCACACTGGGGCAAAATTCAGCTGGAAGTTATAGATTTTCCAACACATCATTGATAGATTGCACTAATATAACTTCAATAAAGACTTTGACTATGACATTACTTATATATATATATATATATATATATATATATATATATATATATATATATATATATATATATATATATATATATATATATATTTTTTTTTTTTTTTTTTACTTTGACAGTCAAAGTTCCTTGAAAAAATTAGTTCTTCCTCAGGATGCCTGGCCATAAAAACTCCCCAGTGGATTGTTGTTTTTGTATGTTCATGCCCTACCTACTATAAGTCCTACAAAGACCAAAGACAAAAAGAGACAGAAATATATTAGATGTTACTGCAAAGGGGAAGGTTACCTTCCTTGCAATAGTTTTGGGGTGATTTATAAACCATAATAAAATATTTTAAGGCAACACTATTTGTTTTTCAGAAGAATTTTACTATAATATGCCCAAAATCTTATCTCACGACTCTCCATCAGTTAAACAAAACAACTTTTGGTGCATGTTACAGACAAATATGTAAAAAATAGAAGAAAAAAATTATCTTCAAATGGCACTGTGAAACGATCAAGTATACTGAATGAACTGTAACATTTTAGTTCATCAATGTGTTATAAAGGGTGGATATGTGTCATTAATGCTAGTTATCAATTTAGCTGATCCTCTGAGACAGATAACAATCACTCAACATTGAAGAAGAGAAGGACCAGCATGCAATGTAAAGTATTACAAGCTTGTTATATAATTCTAAAACAACTGAATGCATGACATCATAAGCAGTGATCATAAACAGTGGTAGCAACTGTTGAATAAGATTAAGAGGAGTTTCTCTGAAACAGTCTTTTTTTGACAGCCAGGACCATTTAATTCCCATAATAACCCATCTGAATTTATTTTACACATTACAAAACATTAAACATACTGGGAGCCCCAATTAGGTCACTTGGTAAAAGCACTGCCTCTTGCCGATCTTGACTGTGGATCCACAATTGGACTTCTGCTAGGTTGGGAAGGAAAATTGTCTTGGGATAGTTTGACAAATTGTGCTTCAGTGACCACTACTGTTAAGTTTCCAAACAAGTCTAAGCAGAACTTCCCAGGTAGAGCTCTTGTCTCCAGGGTTGATTAGCTTGGTAACATCCATTGTGTTGGTTCAGTGAGAGAAGTGACACTTGACAGCCAGAATGGAAGTTGGTCCTCCTAATTGGTAAATTATTTGCAGCAACATTCATTTTGAATATTTCATAAATATTTCACTCAGTGAATTACTGAAGGCATTCTTATAAAGTAAGTATAGTACATGTACTATTTATCATCGGCATTAGTGTACTATCAATTTTTGACATTTCGAAGGGAGCACTCAGATCTTTTAAACAAGGATAACCTAGATGTGAGGTGTTTAAAGCGTATCCTTTTTTTAAGCATGTAATTTGAATATTGTCTGGATCCATATCTATACACGATAGTTCAGTGTAAAAACCTACTAGGTTCTTGGAAATTGGGAAGCTGATCTTGCATAAACAAAGTGGTCACAAGAAGTAGAATAAAAGAGTTGGTTAACTGTGAACATTAACTGATATGCATATGTTTTTTTTTTTTTGGGGGGGGGGGGGGTTCTTTTGAATACAGAGGAACGTCGCATATCTAACCGTCAATTAACCGCCTTGCTAAATAAATAAATACTAAAAGTAGGCTATGAGAGTAATGGCATTGGCAGCAAATGCAGCTTCAGCGATAGGAACAGAAAGAAAGAGTTATAACAATCGGCCTTTTGGTGCGTTCTCCTTTAAGAGAGGTGGACTGTGTGCATGTGTCAGTCAGCTGTGTGTAGCAGTGATGTTTCAATACACCAGTCGAGAAGGCTTTTTTTTTTTTGTGCAGTGTGTTTATATGATGGAGTGCAGAGTTGTGGATATTGGCAGTGTGTTGTTGTAGCTTTTAAATGCATTTGAATTAAACAAAGCAAGCTTCATAAACGCAATGCATAACGGCTACTTGTTTAAAATAGCCGAGCAAGAATCAAACTGAGCTGCTTATCGGCTGTTGGCAATATCAAGAAAGAACGCAAAGTACCGTGACAGATATTAAGATAACAGAACCAGGGAGACAGGGACTTCTAGAGTTAAGAAAGAAGCCATCAGTTGCAGATTACTGTTTACTGTTTACTGTTTGTTTTGTTTTTTAAAAAGCTTTGCGTGGAGACGGCTTACAGCAAACCGCATAGCAACACTTTGTATTTGAAACCCAATTAACCCGTTGTGTTCCATTTATTCAGCATCTGTCAGGCATGTCAGGTTCAATTTATTTTCACATGAGCTGTTTATTTTACATGCACTGTTTGAAAGTAATTTTATTCACAGTAAAACAGGTCTAAAATGCTTTGCATATCAACAGGACACTCAGTACTGCATCTCCAGCCCTGTCCCACTCCTTGTTCGCTGTATTTATCACATTCATAGTAGTGCATACTGTTAAATCCTCTCCTGATCACTCGTTTTATCACCAAACTCCTCAATAATGCTATCCAAGTCATTATTTTATTACTATAACATCTCTACAAGCTTGGGGTTGGACATGCAACATTATACTGTACCTTACTTAGTGTTTTTGCTACAAATGTCTCTTGTCTACTTAACTACATAAATAATCCAGCAGGGTACTAGTACTGCAATCTGCATTTAAACTAAAGCATTCAACTAAAGCATAACTCCCTTAAGATGCAGGTGTTCTTTCAAGCTGAAAATTACATAGTTATGAGCAAATCTCTTCTCAACAGGGAAGGAGGTGATGATGGCCTCAGATCAACAAGAGGAATATAACAACACACAGTGAAAACAAAGATAATCATGCATTTTTGGGAAGCTTTCCAATAATGATAACAAAGAAAATACAATTTAGATATATGCAAATGTTTTTATTTTTCTCACCTCACCATTTTAGGGGCAAGAGGGTGGGGTTGTGGGGTGACAATATCCAACAGTAAAACAGTTTTATTTTTTTTTATTTGGTAAAGGGTAATCTGTAACTCACAATAGTAAGATGGAATGAGCCAATGCCCTTTTCTCTCCTGCTTGCTAGTACACAAGGTGGCACTACATTGCAAATTAAGTAATAATACATATATGGAAGTGGGTACTTAATTGCCCACATAGACATTCTTTAAATAATGGTCAGTAAATTATGTTTGACTAAACCGAGCTGTAAATCAGAGGTGCACAATGCACTAGCTCAGCACAACACCCATTAATGTCCATTAATTACTCCTGCATTGTCCAATGTATAAGTTGTTTTCTTTATGGGAATGTAAGTGGCGAAAAACATTAGTATGTAATATTTCTTTGGGAGGCTAGTGCTGAGGCAGTGAGTAATAAATTATACTTACTTAATGTAAACATAAATCAAGTCAAGAAGTACTGAAAGCTGCATTTTATGATGGGGCTGTGATCAGGAAAGAAACAGCTTGTAAACTCTTCTGTCATGACAGATAGATAATGAACACAGACTATTTCCCTGGTACTCAATAGATTGCCCATAGTGGGTGAATTGTGGCCTGCAACAACTTTGAGAGTTGAGTAAAAACTGACCTACTATTAATACATTTTATACTATCAAATCATGTCCCATGACTCTAATCTAATATTTACTTTATCCAATCAGTTTTTAGGGGATTATAAGAGTATTGTTTATATGTATAAATGTAGGTTATCATTGAAACTGGTTACTCACAGTATTTTCTGACTAGACTAAATAATCTATTTTGGCAACATAACAATGATTTGTGTAACAAAATAATTTTTGGTATTTACATTTTTGTTTGATTAACATTTTCTTTAATGCATTTTGAACTGAAAGAAGACCGACATACGGCAATGGTGCTGTGGTTTGTTAGAATTAATACTGACAGGCAAGTCTCTTAAGTGGTTTATTTTTTAGTTACTTTTGATTATGCTTCCTGCAATATGTGGAATGACTATATCTAGATAGATGGTCATGACCTTCTCTGGCTTTGCTTTACGAGGAGCTGAAGTCAACAATAGATCAGCTGTTGGATTGACGTTCAGCAAAACTGCATACTGTTTCTTGTACTTTAGCATTCAGAAGTAGTGCATTTATAGAACTCTGCATACAAGACATGTGGGCGCTGAACCGAACACCTGGGTTACAATTCATGAGTCATATAATATAGTAGAGCCTGAAACACAACCAGGATATAGTACAGGGATTTATGTTTATATTTTATTTCATGACATGGTTGTCTTGTTTAAGACCTACATTTGAAGTGAGCTTGTGCGAATTTGAAGCGACTAAGTTCTATAGCAAAATATAATACACCACCTTCACTCTGCTACTACCAAAGTGTCCTTGTGAACGAGGTGCTGCATCTCAGTGGACTAATCTGGAATAACAATAAAAAAATACAGTCCACATACAAACAGTGGCAACAGACTGATGAACTTATATATGAGAAGTTCAGATGTACAGGGGTGCAAAACTTGATTATTTCTAATTTTAGAAACAAAGGCAATAAGCAAGGTACTTGGATGGGGGGCACTCAAAATGAAGTGATGCAGGAAACTGTGGTGGTTTGCCTTAGCTGAATCAATAAATAGGAGGTACTTTGCTGTTAGAGGCAGCAGTCTTTTGGATATGCTGTAATGTTAAATAAAGGACATTAAAGATCCCATGAGACTTTTTTGAAGAGCAAATTCCCATTGTCCTTACAAATTAAGACTGTGCGCAGAAAATCCACAATCTTATTAATTTAAAAAAAAAAAAAAGAATTGTCACAACAAGTAGAACCATATCAAAGCTTCTGTTAAAAATGAATACTGAGAAAATATTTCCAGAAAAAAAACAAACAAACAAACAAAAAAGATTTAAAGCAATACTCAAAGAGGCTGGAAAAGCCTTTTTGTCTATTTTGGTGATGATCAAGCATGCTCGATTGAAGAACCCAACAGATGCACATGCTGAATTACAACTAATAGGCATATGGGTGAGTCATGAGGTGACATTAATAATTCTTTGATGCTTCAGCGGGGCCTTGTAACATATTCTCCTTGCTACAGTTGCCCAAACCTTCTGTTACCAAATGTAAAGCTCTGGCAAGGCAAGGAGATTTATACATGTGGGCACAAGAGACAGCAGGAGAGTCAGAGTGTGTGTTACAAATTCCTGACTGCTCAAAATGCGCCACAGTGGACCAAATACTCAAAATGTTTGATATATAATACAATCTACTTAAGGATCCTTTAGGATACAACAAAAAATAAATTAAAAATAGAAGGATTGTGGATAAAAAAGTAAAATTAAGAAACTGCCCAGAATCAAAACATGTTTGGTCCTACAGAGAGATTGTTGTTCAATGAAAATAGGGTACTTCTACTGGTATGATGGTAATCTCTTTACTTCAGTGTGTCCTCAGGCATCACCAAATTTGTACACTGTGCACACAATTTGGGCAGAGTGTCTACTTTTCTAAATGTTGTTGGTCCCTTTTCCTTTGTGCGCTCAGTTTCTACTTCCAAACCTTGTGCATGTGTATTCACTCTGTACAATACCTTGTGCATTGTAGTCCTCCACCTCTCCATCAAGGAAGTACTGTATAGTCATCTCTTTGGGATATAAGTTACAGTCACCACTGCCCTGGACATTTGACAGTGAGTATGTCCTGGCTCAATAAAATACAAATAATCGCAGTTTGAATGTTTCATAGCAACTAACTTGGCAGGCAGCAAATGACTCAATTAAACTTGAATTTTAGCTGTGTATTACATTGGCCAAAGCAATTCACACCAGTGTACTCAAAAGATGAATAGGCTGAAAATAACAAAGGGAAAACTTAAAGGCAGCTGGCAAGCAACTTGAACTGAACTTTTAGGAATTATATCCCATTCTAATATATATAATATCTGAAAGAAAAAAAAATCAAGGAGTGAGCAGACTTTAAGCAATAATTACAGAGCACTGAGGAGATACAGTAACAGATTTCCAAGTGAGATGCAGCTATTCTGAGTACAACCTAAACAGCTACAGTATAAGGCAGAACAACTGAACAAACTGTAATGCTAACCAAACTGTACACTGTTGCATTATTTCAAGAATCGAGATGACATTGAGTGACAGAGGTGAAAGCTATTTTATACCAGAACATAACCCCTTCCCCCCAGCAGAAATTGTTGTTAAATATTATTCACGGGGAGGTATTTGTGAGGTTATTCTTTTTATCACTGAATAAAACTGTTTTCCAAAACAAGATCTTTGGTTGTCACAATCAAGATATTGTAATGTTAATTTAAGAGCTGGTTATGCAAATGTAATATATCTAGAGATCCTTTCACTGTAAGAATGTTATTAGTGAACTGGCTGTTGTCTACACGGAAATGTATTGTTAAAGGAATCACTGTAAATATGTTCAAGGTTTTGTAAATCGTTTGAATATCATGAAACCAGAAAATATGTGTTGAAATTCACAATTACTGCATTTCACTTGCAACCCATCTACTTATGGAAGCAAGGAGTGCATCAGATGTGGTCCATAAAGCTATCAAGGAATTGATTTAGTGTGCTCCTCTGTATGGCCTGTGTACTGTCATATATCCACATATATCCACAACACAAACTCGAAGTGTCCGACGCAAGGCATATGAAACTTGTAACATGTCGCATTTACCATATCTTAAAACACAATGCTGGCATAGTCACTTCATATGTGTCAAACACCTGAAATGAACCAAAGGAATTGTGGTGAAACATATTATCAATTATAATCAATTTGATGCTTGTTTCAGGCTTCCATATAAGGAATATTTTACAAAGATATATTATATTATATATATTATATATATATAATTATATTATCAGTATATATACTATATACTTATATATATCTCCCAGTAGAGCTCCCAGTGTTAGGATTAGCTGTATGCAAGACAGCTGGAACTATATAACATATTCTAGTGGTTGATAGCTGATATAGGGTCACTCAAAAAATAAGACGGTCTTTAGCTTAAAGCAGTAAGCAACCTTTGCTGGCACTATAACCTCTATTTAGTTACACAGCTACAGAATTTACAATTTCTGTATGTAAAGTAGCTGTGTAAGCTTTTAATTTTGGAGAACAAGTGAAAATCAGTAAATGTAAATAAGGAGTCAGCACCTGTCATTCGTTGAAGGGTCTCTGTTGCTGGTGAGTGACATTTGGCAGCTTCTTGTTAGATAACCAGTGAGGTTGTTGATTTGACAAACTTCAAATGGCTTTCTCTAGCTGTCTATCAGTCATTGCTGGTTGCAAACTGTGAAAGGTTTTAAAATGGATCAGTGAAAATCGCTCCTAATGGTAAACCTGTGACAACTTAATCTTATCGATAGCCAGGATACTTCTGTCAAACTTAAATGAACCACATCTGGCAATCTGCAGATGGCATGTTGCACAATTTTCACATGGAAAAATATTGGGCCTGATTTTCCAGTGTGCTGTAATGAAAAAGCATGACTTATTTAATTTATTAATGTCAAAAAAATTAATCTATAATCACACTTTATGTAAGTACTCCTAATTTCATATTTCCCTTTACGGCTTTATAAAGTTTTCTTGACAGCTATACATTTCATTACGTCAGAAAGTGGTAAATTATACAACCATGATCTTCTACAGAGCATCACCTTTCAAGAACTGTATGTTTCCAGCCTGTACTGAAACACAGTAAAGTAGGCTTTTCCCAAGGAGAACCAGTTCGACTCGACCCTGTTCAGATTAGTTATGTGTTTGGGGTGCTCATTGTAACATACCAAAAACTTGTTGTTTACTTTTTTTTCTTTCTATTTCTATTTCTGAAAAATAATATTAATAACCCAGTCAACAGTTTAAATGATACTGTATGTCTACGATTAGAGTCTTTGGGATTCATTTTCTCAAGTTTATAAATATTATTCATTATAAGTTCAGGAAGAATGTGACCATGAATGACAAGCAGGGAATAATATGGTAAACTGCTAAATTACTTAGCAAATTTACCATGGTAAACTTTTATATGTATGTGTGTGTAGGGGGGGGGGGGGGGGGGGGGGGGGGGGGGGGGTTGTAATGCATTATCATTCAAGTCTGCATTCACATTAATACTTACAGTACATGGAAAGACTGTAAATGTGGTTGTGTTAGCCCTATCTGGATTGGGGTGAACCTTATAAATATAGAAAAAGTTTACAATTTACTCATTGGATCAGCCCACAATCAAAAAAAAAAAAAAAAAAAAAGATATCACAGTATATAAACTTGTAATTTAAAACTTGGAAATGGATACAGCAATAAATGGCAGCTTGATTTGCTAGAGGGGAAAATGTATTTATATTATCTCTTACTGACAGCTCCCTAATATAGCTACAGGGCAATAATAATAATATATAGAGAATAATATAAGAGAAGGATAGAGAGGAATGCACAGTACTTTGCACTACCCTTACTGCACAATATATTATGTACTGTTATTCTATTATTTTGTGAGCTGCAGTGTGTATTATGATTTGACATATCCGACCAACACTACTATCGTTTAGTCGATAGAATAGAAATTATATAAATATATGGTGGATATCGTATTCGGTATTCTGCCATCTGTCCTGCAACTAACTTTTTTATGAAGGTTTGGAAACAATGTCATTAGCACTAGGATCTTATGAAGAAACGCAACATGATGAAGATCAAATCAAAAGTAATATAATTTGAAGGGTTCTGCAGATAGTTTACTTAGTGTATTTGGACATTTTTGGAGAATGACTTGATTTGATCTGCATCATACAATATGTTTTAAAAGCATTATGCAACACAATGAGGTCTACTCAATTGATTTAAACCCTGCCAGATCTAAATACAGCTGCTCTGCTCTATATTGATGCACCACTCATTTATACCCAGGGTGATTTACTATCCTGCTTATTACCATTGCTACAATACGAGGGTATCCATTGTTTCACTGCTTTGATCTTTAGAGTTCTGTTCATAAAAATGTTATTATACGTGAATAATTGGGGAGAAAGGTGTTGTGAAAACATGAAGCAAACGTGGGTTATTTTGTAGACACATCAGCAGCTGATACTGAGGGTTTATTCATAAGATAGCAAAGTAGGATGCTATCTGATCGATCATGAGGAGAAATATGTACTGTAATGCACTTATTATGTACTGGCTGAATCAAATGCTTAATTAAACATGTATTGGATGGGATTAGGCATAATACAATGCATATATTACATATGCTTATTGTACATCCTTGTATTTTGTTTATAGCTTTCATGAAGAATTTGTCCATGAACTCTGCTGATAATAAACTATTATTCTCTGTGGGTTTTACCTAGATTCATGCAGAATGAAACCTGTAATTATTCAAGATTCATTTTTTCAGCTCTCTATTCTTGAAAACATCCACACAGAAATTAACTAAACAAAATATATAACATTCAACATTCAAATAACATAACATAACAATAACATTCAAATACCTGTCAGGCATAAAGGGCTATTGGTTAGTAACTGACTGATTAGGCTTAATTTGCTGTCACTCTGCCTTAAACAGTAAACAGACACAGATTTTCTGCTGTTACGTGCTGCCAGTGTCACAAGAGGATGGAGTTACTTTGTTTTATCATAATTATTTTATTATTTTCATCATTTATTATTCAGAAAGCGCCTCAACACAGTTAACCATGCACTACATAATTTCACCCAGGTCTGTCTGTCATTAAAGTACAATTGGAAATGTGTGCTTTTATACTCCTGAGCATTATTTAAACAGGCAATCCTATTTGTATACGAGAGTTCAGCCTCTAGGGAGCTGGGCATGCAGGTTCTTTGAGATTCTAAATCAGTGTTCAAAAACCTGTGGATAAACTCCAGATCAAAATTCTTATCACACTGATTTTAGTGGCTAAAATAGTGAGATGATGCGTAATGTCCCTATGAACAATATTGTTGGGAATTTTAGTTTCAGCACCAGCATCAAATATAATACCGATCCACAAAAAAGGGAAACAAAACTGAACCAGGTAACTACAGACCAATAAGCCTGACTTCTGTTATATGAAAACTTATGGAAACTATAATAAGATCCAAAATGAAAATTACCTTTATGGTAACAGTATCATGGGAGACAGTCAACATGGTTTTAGGAAAGGGAGATCGTGTCTAACTAACCTGCTCGATTTTTTTGAGGATGCAACATTGATAATCGATAATTGCAAAGCATATGACATGGTTTATTTCGATTTCCAGAAAGCTTTTGACAAAGTCCCACATAAAAGATTAATTCTCAAACTGAACATAGTTGGGATTCAGGGAAACACAGGTACATGGATTAGGGAGTGGTTAACAAGTAGAAAACAGAAAGTACTGATTAAAGGAGAAACCTCAGAATGGAGTGTGGTAACCAATGGAGTACCACAGGGATCAGTATTAGGTCCTCTGCTATTCCTAATCTACATTAACGATTTAGATTCTGGTATAGTAAGCAAACTTTTTAATTTGCAGATGACACAAAAATAGGAGGAGTGGCAAACACTGTTACAGCAGCAAAGGTCATTCAAAATGATCTAGACAAGATTCAGAACTGGGCAGACACATGGCAAATGACATGAAATAGAAAAAAAAGTGTAAGGTAGTGCATGCAGGAAATAAAAATGCGCATTATAAATATCATATGGGAGATACTGAAATTTGAAGAAGTAATCTATGAATCTGTTGACTCAGAAATGTCTTCATCAAGACAATGTGGGGAAGCTATAAAAAAGGCCAAAAAGATGCTCGGATATATTGTGAAAAGTGTTGAATTTAAGTCAAGGGAAGTGATGTTAAAACTGTACAATGCATTAGTAAGACCTCATCTTGAATATTGTGTTCAGTTCTGGTCATTTCACTACAGTTGGGCCAAAAATATTCTTATGTTCTTCTTATGTTCTTATGGTCAGTCTTGATGGCAACAGAACAAATCAGAAGATTTAGTGAACTTCTTGAGCTCTGCACATCAAAAAATGTATGAGATATAGTCAGCAGGTTGCATTATCAGCAGATCTGGGAGGTCTATCTAGTTTGTGATCTTCTAAATAACTGCAGAAATATAAGACATGTTAAAATTAGAACTTTGATAAATATGCATTGCCACGGAGATGCAGCTCAAATGGGTACCTGGGGAATTTACTGTACATGGTCAAGATTGCCTATTAAATCAGCTGTGGTAAAATCACAACGGTTGCCATTGCTATCCATTCACACCATGTTTTATTGTATTATGTGCCCGTACATTCTGGATTGAGTCTCCTGTTAGCTTTTGGAACACAAGACAAAAAACAGAAAAATAAATAATCAGCACTAAAAGATAAGGAAACTGAAGGGCTGTGACTGAAAATTTGGATTTGGGTCAGTTCACTTTAAATCAGTAAACAATACGGGCAGTGCATTAGTTAAGAATGCAGCCTTAACCTTCTCATGGTGCTATCATTGAGTTCAGGGCCAAATCCCAATGAAACTTATAACACGTTCTTTGACCAAAATCACCAAGGCTAGCTTATGACATTTTAAGAACAGCTGGTCTGATTTTGCAAGTGTAGCTCAGTTAAATGTCAAGCAACATTTGAATAAATTAATCAACTGCATTTTGATTATTCAGCTGTTTAAATTTGATTGGAATGTTTGTTTATGAGATATCTTTAATATGGTGTTAACCTTCTGTCAGAATATTTCTTTGTGTAAATATGCATTTAGCAAACATGATTGACTTTAAATGTAACTTATATAATTTCTTCATGGAGAGATGTAAACTAATAATGACTTTTTAGGAACACCATGGAAGTCACTTGTTGAAAAAAAAGTTCAGAAAAATTGCCCAGGGGTTAAAACAAGAATTATTTCTGAATCAAGTTAAATCTCAAAACAAGCTCCAAGTACTCCTGATCAGCTTTAGAAGAGCAACTCAGTTCAAAGTGAGATAGCATTTAAAAAGACCAGACCTTGTAAAATGTCAAATATTTTAGACAACCTTTGAGACTGCCTCCGCTAGTCAAGGTTGTAAACAAGAAACACATCAGTGTGTCTTTTTGGATGAGCAAAGTTCTAAATGCAAGGATATATAATTCTATTTGTAGTATGACATGAAAAATCTATAGCTCGCCAATACATTTATAAGCTTGCGTATCCCTTTATTAAACAGGTTCCATGTTTGTAAAATGACTGATTTGTAGTAATACTGTACTCTATGAAGCTTCCTGACCTCTTGGGCAAAAGCCGTTCATAGCAACATCATGGTAAGCATGTGACAATTCTCCCTGCAGGATCTACTCGCAGGATGGCAAAGCATTGAAATATGACCCTGTCACAATATACAAGGGGACATAAGCACAAACAAGAACATGGTTTATGGACTACCATCAAAGCTTGATTAGAATGCAGTGATGTAATTATTTGATCTAGAAAAATATGGTTGTAATTTTATGAAAAACCCAATAAAAACTACAATAAGAATCTGCACCTTGACAAGCCACAATTTGTATACCAATGTATTGACTGGATGGTTATTGTTAACATAAAATTCCTTTAAACTAGCCACCAGCATTGGAGCCCCAATTAAAGTGATATATGAAACGATTTCCACAAACCAAACTTATCTCAAAACATTATTAGCACAGTTCCCTCAACATATTAAGGTGCAGAGCGCTGAAGGCATATTGGAAAGAGCTTTTCTGCTTGATAAAGTACCACCTTCTTCAGGTCTCTCTCATGCAAATTGAAAAATACCAAAGATGTATTGATTGAGACCTTCTTAGAAGCATTCTCAGTAGAAGATGGAACTGAAGTACATTTTTGTATAGGACCAGGTGACAGCTGTACATTAGCACCACTGGTAGTTACAATCTTCCAAATAATGCTGCCAGTTAATTGAAATGTGTTTAAATACTTCAACACCAGATGTAAAAAATGAAACTCCTTCCTAGGTACCACATTTTGAAAATAATAATAACAATGTTTTAAAACCTGTAATTTCTATAAAATGTTAACATAAGATAAATAAAACACAAATAAATGACCTAAACTATGTTTTTCATTAACCCTTTATGCTCCTGTGTACTACATACCCATGTTCAATATAGAGATAAAAACAAGTTTTTTTATTATTATTTTTTTTTGAACAATGAAAACAAAAAGGCTTCCCGCAATATAGCTCAGTCTTCTAAATGCCCACAGGTAGATTTGAATCTCTATACGACACGTAATTGGATATAAATGTCACCTAACCCTCCTCCGACTTTCATTGCACATGCCACAGTATTAGCACTGCCTTAGGGAATTAAACCTGAAACGCTAGACTGAGAAACCACTCATAGAATAGAATGGGAAACTTACACACATACGGCATGATACTGCAAGCGGGTTTTCATTTGACGTACGTGGTTGCGTCACAGTGTTAAATTGGGTACACTACAGATTAATCATACAGTTTAGAAACCACAGGAAACACAGAAGGACAAACACCCCAACATAGGCCAACCTCCTATTAGAATTATGCAACTGCCGTATTCCTATAAAAAATAAAACATCAAATACATATATATTTACAAAGATACAACCTCAGTTACTCATATGGAGGCAGTTTGCGGCCATCTGCTATCACACAGAGCATTACAGTTATGTGCTGCTTCTCATTTCCAGTAGTGATTATTGTCATGGATAGCTTGAGTGGTGCGTGTGGGTGGTGACGTCAGGTTCAGGAAGCAGCACAAACTCAAAGGATACAGGGCTGAAACTACCAAAGCGGTATATTTATTAAATCATTTAAATAAAGTTTTTAATGAAACACAAAAGAAATGGCACATTGGTCAAACAAAACAAACATAAACTATATCTCTAATAAAAAAAAAAAAAACATTCGCTCTTGGTCTCTTTAACTCTCCGCCGCTCTGAGCTCGGAGTAGGTCTTTTATACTGTGGCTGGAGCCTTAATTACCTATTAAATAATTACCTTATTAGGACTCTAGCCACATTCCCACGAGCTACTCGGGATGGAGGATTCAATCGCATCCATGCTAACTACACTGTACAATACCATCTTTTTGCCGGTCTAAAATAATAAATAATCTCTGACAGCTTTTGTCTGTCTGCAAACAAATACAATTGAATATAATAACAACAACAATAACAACAATAATTCATAAATAATAAAAGGGTGGGCACCTTGCCACATTACTCACACCTGTTTTTCTCCCAATTTATGAACTGTGGTACAGCTTGGCATGTCGAAAAATATAGGGATCTGATCAGCATTTTCTATCTGTCCGAGCTCCGTACAGCTTTTTATATCCCTAGACTAGTCGTATAAAGATAGACAGGCTCGAAGAATATATATCAATATATATATATATATATATATATATATATATATATATATTATATATATATATACACACACACACAAGCCTGTTGTTATCTCTACTGGACCTGGCAGCCATCAATTCCTTCATTTTGCACAAGGAATGCACCAGGGAAAATGTCAGTAGGAGAGATTTGATCTTGAAGCTAGCCACAGCGCTTCAGCAGAAACATTTCGATCAGAAATGTTCGATCTGTAGCTCAACCTGGATTCAGTGCTGCACTGGCTGACACACACGCAAGAGAAAACATATGTTACTTTCATTTTAAATAAAAAAAAAAATCTGTTTTTACAGTTTTGTATGTGCATATACCTGTTTACACACTAGTTTCTTTTGAAATGTTTATTTCATTATAGTTTTTGATTTTTTGAAGTAGTGCTTTTTATGTGGTAAGTTAGAAAATAAACCCTTTTATGTTTAATTGTTCCTTTAAATACAGTGTTTGATATGAAGTGCTTGAATAAAACTTTTGAGTTGTATCCGATAGTTTGTCTTTCATTTTAATATTGATGTTGTTTAAAATGTAACTGTTATATTGACTGCTGGCGATGGTTTTAGGTATGAGTATAACCGGGGCGGTTCTAGTGTTAAACAGCATTGAAATTAAGTTTAATTGCAAACAGCATCAGTTATTTAGAATCAGATCAAGGGCATTAGTGAATGCAAAATACCCGTCTTATTTCCCAAACAAAACCCCTCTTTGCCATTTGCTCCCTGATTTAGTGCAGATTGTGTCCCTTTTTCTTTAAATCTTTAATATGTTACTGGCAGCATTTAATGTATTATTGCCGTAAAATACTGCCATTTGCATAATGCATATATTAGTAGTTAAGCAATAGCAGATTTGAATTTTCCACATCATTAGAGGACAAAAGTCCCTTCCCAATCTATTTCCATTTTTGCATTAAGCTAAAGACAGAAGGTTGTTAAAGTTTCTTATCCCTCTCCATAGAATTGCTTTCAGTTTATGCGAAGACAAACTGCAAGGCTGAACAAAAAAAGTGGATCCAGTTCAGCCCTTTACCTTTTTTTTTTTATTTTTAAACACGAATGCCGCTTACTATTACTGCAAAACAACTGAAATGGATATTTAGCCAATAAGTCCAGTGATTGTGATTTATATTCCAAAATAAATGTTGACCAGCACAGACAAAAAATGTATATTACAAGCTGCACTAATGAAGCATCAAATGCAAAATGCCATGCCTGAATGCCAGAGATGTAATTCCTGAATAAACTACTGCCATCTGCCGAGCCATAAATACTGGTTTATAAATCTCATTTCCAAGCTGGAAATTTGACATCACTGGTTCTGACCTCTGCCACTACAGTGCTCACTGTGAAAGTACATTTATAGAAGGTAAAACCATTTTGTTAAATAAATTTAATTTTGCAACAACTTTATGTAGTTGCCACATTATTTCCAGGCAGTTCCAATTAAAATGTTCCATGGAGATGTTTTGTGCTTTACACAACCAGGTATTACAGTCAGTTCAAGCAGTGCGCTGGTAACCCAGGTGAAATATTAATAACATTCTATAAAAAGGAATTTGCAACACTGTAAGGTAAACAAGAAGTAACAATAGCAGTGAGAATATTTGTCATAGATGGACAGAAGGGCAGCTATATAGATCCATCTGTTTTCACATTACAAACACATTACAATAAAGTAATCCTGACTCAACTTTAATCTTTACATTCAAGATTGTTTTGGTTGCATTTGCCCTGCTGAATTATTTGATTTACAATACAGCCAAACTCTTCACTAACACAAATAGCCTGACCTTCGTTTTTTTCTCAATCAGCTTCCCTACAGGCATACCACCGTGGTTTATTTTCATTTTAAAAGCACAGATCATTATTGTTTCAGTTACCTGCTATTGAATTAAGTAGAAATTGTATCACCCCTTTTAGATCAAAAGCGTCCCAGTAAAACTTTCACTCCTGATATCCAGGGAGTCCTAAATTATGCTATTAGGTCCCCGGAGGCAAACAAATATATAATGCAATCAAATACGTGTTACACAGGGGTATTACAACTTTAATAACCTTTCTGGGTATTTCATTATTTGTTACTCTTCTGGGCTTCCCCTGGCTATGACTATGTTTAACTCACAAACAGTATAATCATCAATACTGTAAAATGTATGTTAATGTATCATTTATTTGATGTCTGCCAATTTTCTTCAGCTGAACAATAGCAAATTTGAACTGCTTCTAGTAGGATCTAAAACTAAACTTAAGAATCTAAATATAGCTGCCCTGAGCCTTAGAAACTGCTGCTTCTGCCTTCTCCCACAGTACGAAGTCTTGGTGTACTTCTTCACAGCAACCTCTCCTTTGATGCCCATATCTCCTTCATGTTCAAATCTTCCTTCTACCATCTTCAAAACATCGCCAAAGTCCTTCCCTACCTTTCCCTCCCAGATGCGGGGATAGTTTGTCATGCATTTGTCTCCTCTCGACTACTGCAACTCTCTAAATCTTGGCCTCACAGCATACACTATAAACCAACTGCAGTTAGTTGAGAATGTCGCTGCCAGCATCCTTACCAGATGTAAAAAACATGATCACATCACCCCCCATCTTGCCAAGCTGCACTGGCTACCTGTAAAATTCTGGATTATTTTCAAAACTGTCTTGCTCACCTACAATGCCCTTCATTACACATGTCCCTAGTACCTCCTCAACCTGCTGACTCGTTATGTCCCTGCCCGCAAACTTAGGTCCTCCGACTCTGGCCTGTTTGTTATCCCCAAGCAAAAGTGCACCACACCTGGAGAACGCTTGTTTAGCTTCATGGCTCCGACTCTTTGGAACTCTCTCCCAGCTCCCTGGAAAGTTCATGATTTCAGTTGCTACTGGCATTCTGGTTGAATATATAAAATGACTCAACCTCGCAGAACTTCTCATTATAAATGTAATGAGACTGTGTTGCGTTGCTGTTTAACTTTTGATTATGACCTCTTCACATCCTAGCATTCCCATCTTGGTACCTGTGTGTCTGACCTGTGACCTTGCATGTCAAGTACTATGTGTTTGTAAGTATTCCAGCACCCTTTATTTTCCCTCAAAAATAATAGATATGGTGGAAAATCTACCAGATGAATAGTTGTCTGTTGTTCCCAAACATATCTTATGCTTTTTGTCAGTGATCATAAGATAAAAGGGCTCATGAGAAGAAAAATGGCCCATAATGCACCCTCTGGATTACTGAATAATATGTGTGGGTATGAAAGTATATACAATACAGTGGTGTATAGTATAAAATGAACAGAAAATGTGTGCGTATAATATATATATATATATATATATATATATATATATATATATATATATATATATATATAATATATAATATATATATTAATTAAATTAACCAATTATATGGGTTAATAAATGTTGGAGAATTTGAACCTCACAGTTATCCTGGAGTTGCTGTCTCAACGATTTCTGGGGACAATTGAATCTAAATTTTTAACACTAGAAAAGAGTAAGGTCTTTCTCACATTCATTTTCAGAAATTTTTTTTAGGATAAGTAAATGTTCACATCTTTACAAATTACAGCTGTTTACAGTCTTATTATTTACAGCTGTCACGTTTCCCCTCTAAGTTAATAAGACTGGAAGTCATCTGCAGTTAATCAACACAAATAAAGTGCAGTTACATGTAAGGCCGTAATTCCATCTTGAGTGTTTGGATTTACTGCCTTTTTATGTATACCTGTAATTGGATGTACATTATTCCTTCTGTTATTCACCTGAGCAGCATGCAGTACAGATTTCACACAACACATTTTAATAAAGATACTCAGTGTCTACACACTGTACATTTCATGATACTGAAAGTGTTATTAGGAACATAAACAGTCTCTTAATGTAAACTAATCAAGAATCATAGAACAGCTGTAGATGAAAATACAGCTTCCTTAAATGTGTAAAGTTGTTATACAGCAGATCTCGTTCTGATGTTTTTTAATTGGTTTCAGTGATGTTGTAAGAGTGACGGTGAATCTCTCCCTGGGGCAGCACCTGGGAGATTTACTGTAGATCTGCCACTAATTGGCGCCCATGGTTTCCATACTATGCGCATCACTGTATATAGTATAGTGTAAATACCCGCGGCTGTAGCTTTTTTAAATATGTTCTTATATAACTTGTCTGTTTGAGATGGCCCAATTACTTTCTGTGTTAGCAAGTCAGTCTTTGGCTTCTAATGACATTATGTAAAGCTTTTATTATAGGTCTGAGCAAAAACCTTGCCTTCCTCAGAATAACATTAGTTACAGTCTTCAATTTCTACACATTTGATTAAAAAAAGCCCAGGCCTAATTATGGGCAATTAGGCTTAAATCACACTCTCTGTTTTTGTAGAGATATTGGTTTGTTGTTTCCACAATGGTCCCACTGCCTGTCATCGTAACTAGTGAGAAATTAGACTTGTAATTGCTACCTGTAGTATTTACACACTAATTAATCAGCAATTTGGTCTAATTTAGTAGGGTCTGTGCTAATCGGGTGGATTTAGCACGACAGGTTCATCTCATTTCTAAATAAACTGAATTATTGTGCGTATCCATGCAGTTTTCATTTAGTTTAATTGTCAATTTACATATTGGGTATCAATCCCTATGTTTTTTTTTTTTTTTTTTTTTTTTTTGCATGCCTAACAGATTGCTTAAGATAGAACAAACTGTAAATAAAGAAAGATCAATATCAGGAACCCATTCAAAGTATATACAATTAGTAGCCTTTTTTGTATAAAAAGCCTGCAAAGAAATTAAGCACATTTTTTCTGTTGCTGCTGAGGCACAACCACAGAACAGAAATAAATATTTATCCAGTTCCAGACAAATGTTATGCACACACATTTGGCTTCTTTTTACAGCTGTACTTATTTATTTATTTACATTCAGATTTCAAAATATAATTTTATCCATAAGAACATTATAACACTTTAAATCTAAAGATATGTAGAAATACTGAAATAAACAAATGAAAATATTTGACAAATATCTTTATCAATGCTTTATGGAGTATATTTACTGTATATACATAGCTACACGTGATTAGGTGTGAAACACCTTTAATAGTCCTATGGAGTTGTCATTGCCTAGCCAATGTTGTTATTTAGGTCTTCCTAATGACATTATTTCAACATTGATCGCTGCTCTTGGGCACTGACAACAATGCGCGGCCATTGACGTCATTGGCTGACTTCGGACATTGGCCGTAATATATATATATATATATATATATATATATATATATATATATATATATATATATATATATATATATATATATATATATAATATATCATTCACAGTAACGTTCGTACATGAGGTATCCCCCTATATGTACAGATGCCTACATGTCGAGCAGAACAATTCGATACTGGTAGGGATATTTGCAAAAGGTATGTTTAGTAAAACGAAAAATTGGTAAAACGTTTGCCGTAACGTTACACGTCAGTGCACCGCTTAACGATACTACACGTCAGTGAACATTTACACTAAAATAGAAAAAACTTTTTGGTTTACATTTTTCCACAGATGGCCAAACATGCTATACAATGCCACCAATAATTTTAAACAAAAACAGTAACAGCATAGATAAAATAGATTTTCAGTCATTGTAAAAAAAAAATTCTTGAAGCTCTTCTTTTAATGTGTTTGAAGCTTCTGATGCTGATTACTGGTACTTCAGTATCATTCAGCAAAAAGGTTTTTACTTTTTAAGCCCCAGAGATATGAGTCTGTATCAGCAAAATGCAAGATGAAAGGTCAGCAATAAACTGTGTGAAACTATTGAAACCTACCTAACCTTAAACACAAACAGCTACTCTCTCTCTCTCTCTCTCTCTCTCTCTCTCTCTCTCTCTCTCTCTCTCTCTCTCTCTCTCTCTCTCTCTGTATTGAAGAAATCAAACATACTTTGCTCCAGGAGTAAATGATTGCTAAATCAGTAAATCAACACCAGCTTTCAGGAAGAGACAGTCTAATTACTAGTTTCTAGTTACTGTATTGTACTGCATCTTTGAATTGTATTTGTTTCGGGAGCAGCATCTAACCAGAGTACATATTTCTCTGTGGTATGGATTGTCAGGGACTTTTAGGTATGCAGAATCCAAAAGAAATATAAGGATATGCATTTGCTACAGGAGCTATCACCCAGTTGTGTTTGAAATTCAATTTGCAGTTGCAAGCTAGTACACAAGAGGCAGCGACAGCAAGAAGTGATAATATTATAAAACTCACTGAGGCTTGGATTGAATGAAAATGAGGGCATGACAAACCAGGCAATACATTTTCTTTAAAGCAGGTAACGTTACTTTATAGCCTTCTGTTCGTTCACTTTGTACACATAATACATGTCTACCATTTCTAGTAAACATCTAGCTACAAATTAAAATATAAGAATTACAAATGCAAATTTTACTGTATGTACATGCCTAGTTAGATATAGGGCAGGTTAATTTTGGAGGTGGGACACAAAGACAGTGTCAATCAAGGCTAATGACCTTTAGTTCAGGACATTGGTTATGGTAGCCTCAGTACTGCAGCTAACTGTAAGATAACCTCTGAAACATGATCATTTTTAACTCTATTAGGTGATGGGTATGATTAATGTTTTAACACTTGTTGATGTCTTCAGTAGGTGATTGCTACTTTAAAAAGGAACATAGATCAATATTATTGATACTTTTCCACTGATTGGTAGTTGTTACAGAAAACGAAGCAAAAGATTTATCAGGATACTGGTATAAAGTTATAAAAATAAATAAATAAATAATAATTCTCCAGACCTACAAAGCATTCAGAACAACAGGAATAGAAACTGACTTTATCTTAGTGGTAGCTATATCACTAGAAGACATGTTGTAGAGTTCAATAGATTTATTAGTCCTTATCGTCTATATCAGCATTCGTTCAAACTGCAGACAATGCAATAATTCAAACAAAGCCATCCTAATGATAAAGTACACACATTTTGGAAACCCACACAATTTTTAACTTTGTACTTAAACTATATGTATTTTGTTATACAAAACATGTGCTTTTAACCCTTTTGGGAATACATAAAACAATAATGTACGTTTTGGCGAACACTAGAGTTTTACCCCTGTCTATATTTTTATGAGAGGCACAGAAATATACCCCTGAACACTACTACGTTTATGTACTACTTGAGTATACTCCTACGTTAAAATAGAGGTATATTTCGTTACCTTTTATCGTAAAATTTTTATTATTATGATATATATATATATATATATATATATCTATATATATATATATATATATATTCCTATATTAATGACACTCCATGGTTAACTGCCTTTCTCTTCAGGACTTTATAAGCTGGAATAACAAATGAACACATCTTAAATCAACTCCATATGACACACTGGTGTCTGCTTTTCTATCTTATTTCACATTATATAAAGTATTATTTTCAATATTAATATAATACACAATATTTAAACCTTAATTCTTAAGTCTTTTTAAATGTGATGCTGGACCTTTAAATGCTTGTCACTCCCCAGCCTCACAATTCAGATCATAATCCCTGGCCCGTGTTTCATTGTGTCACTAATTAAATTCAATTTCATTATTTTCAATTAGGCCTGTCAATGCCAATCTTCATCTGATCACATTCTCCACTACTAGATTACTTAATGTATTTATTTTGCTACAGAGGTGATTCAGGTCTTTTAATGTAGGTTGAATATTAAGTTAGTGTTATTTTCTTTTCTGGGACACTCCATTCTTTCTTGATTCTATATATAATTCAAACAATTTTCAGTCAATTCTATTTGTATATAGCGCTGAAGAGCATCTCAACTCTCTGTACATAGCATAAAGTACATCAGCAATTGTTAATAACATAAGTTACATAAAAACACATTACAAACAGCATTTAAAAAAAACATATTTGAAAGAAAGTTAATACGAAAGGCATTACAATATATAAATACATGTGAAACATCCATTATAAGTTATACTAAAAAACAGCTAACTACCAAAAGCCAAGGAAAACAAGTGTGTTTTAAGTGTAAATTAAAAATGTTCTGTAGAATCAGAAACTCTCACAAATAGCGGCAGTGAGTTTCAAAGAGTAGAAGCACACAAAGTGAAGCTTTGACCTCCTAATGTAATACATCTAGTTGATGGAACAGTCAGCAGCCCAACTCCTGAGGAGCGTAACTGATGCCCAGGGACATAAAAATGCAATAAATCCGTCAAATATGAAGGACCAGTTCCCTAGACAACCTTAAAGGTCAGCAAGAGGATCTTAAAAATTACCCAATAAAAAACCTGTAGCCAGTGTAGTGATTTTAGGACAGGGGTAATGTGTTGCATTTTATTTTTGCCTGTCAATAATCTTCCAGCAGCATTCTGCACTAACTGTAACCGATGTACCAGTTTACAAGATAACCCATACAACAGTGCATTGCAATACAAAGGCATGAATTAGAATCTCAGAGTCTTTGTGTGAAAGTTGTAAACGGATTTTGGTAGTTTTACATAGATGTTAAAAAGATTTTTTAACCACTGATGAGACCTGAGCTGCAAAACTAAGTCCAGTTTCTGGTTGAGGTTGATACAGCAATATCATGGCCACAAGACATCAAAGATAGTGATGTAGTTTGGAGTTGTTTCCTAGTGCCAACCAAAATAAACTTAGTCTTGTTAGAATTCAGCTATAGGAAGTTGTCATCCAAACAGTAATATTATCCAAGCATTAAGCATCCAGTTTCACTCAGTCCAACACACATATATAGTCGATTTAATAAGATTGAGTGATCAATGGTATCAACAGAGGCAGTGATTTCCAAAAGAACAAGTGCTGATGGTTTACCATTATCTGCACTGATTAACAGGTCATTGACTATGCATACAAGTGCTGACTCAGTACTATGTTGTTTCCAGAATCCAGATTGAAATTTTTCAAAGAGATGATTAGTAGAAAGATAATTAAGTAGCTGTCTAGTAACTACCCTCTCCAGAACCTTGGCCAAAAAAGAAAGGTTAGTTAGGTGGACCACAGTTATTTAAAGTACCAGGGTTTAATGAGTGTTTTTTGAGAATTGGTGTCACAGTAGAAGGTGGAACCACTCCAGAATCTAAAGAGAGATTAAAATTTAGTAATTTGGGGAGCAAGATATTCGGAACACTGAACTACCAACTTAGATGGCCAAGGGTGTAAAGAAAAGGTTGTGGATCATGCGATTTATTATATCCACAATATCAGAAGCTTCAACTATTGAAAAATTAACAAAGTTTAAAGTGAAAGTTATTTCACAAGTGCATGTGATGTCTTGAACATTACAAGGCAACATAAAACTTCGACTGTCTGTAGTATTAAGCAAAGTGTTCACAGTTTAAAGAGGGTGAAGAACCAGTATTGTGTCTTGGTTGAAGAATTTTACTGAATGTCTTTTGTGTTTCCATGACCCTCAGCTATAATATCGGAATAGTAAGCTATTCTAGCTGATGCAAGAGCAGAGTTATAAGTAGATAAAAGTCCCTTCCAGATCTCCCTATGAACAATGAGACTGGAGTTCCTCCACCTGTGTTCAAGTTTAGACCCAGTTCTTTTAAATTTCTTAGATGAGGAGTGAGCAGAATATACTTTGCTAGTTTTTAGTGGAGCAACATGATCATTATGTCAGTAAGGGTGGGGCTGTAGTTAGTAACTGCCTCTTCAACACATGTTGGTGTTGCATTGAGAGTAGAAGATGAGAAAGAGTCCATAAGGCTGGTAACAGATAGTAAGCCTTTAAGACAACAAGTAATCAGTCTAGAGGTTTGTCTCGGAAGAGTGATATTAAAATGGTGAGGCCAAAGCAATCAGGGACAGAATGTAACCCAGCAGCCAAAGGAGAAAACAAGGTATCAACATGAACATTAAAATTTGTATTAAGCAACAATTTAGTTGAATCAGTTGGAGATATATATATATATATTATATATATATATATATATATATATATTATATATATAATTTAGTAACACAGCCTGCCAGCTCATGTTTGTTTCCACCTTTACAATCATCCAGACACAGAACTTTTATTATACACAAAACAAAATAAACAAAGAAAATCTGAACTTTTCCCAACTCTCGACTACCATGAGACCACTTAGCGATTTACCCATTTCCAAAAACACAGTTTTCTAGTTTATAACATACAATAGAAAACCGTTCAACACACCACACTTATTTACCAACATACACGTACAGACTTCACATAAACCCCTACTTCAAGCCACCAACACAGACAAAGACAAGTTTTCATACACACCCACAATACATTAATTACAAACACTTAAACACTTAAGCAATAATTCACTTAAACGATTCCCAAGTGCACCCATGTGATTCCCATTTAGCTTTGAAGGCCTCTGGGACCTGCAGTCTTTTAGGCTTACAGACATGACACCTCTCCTGTGCTCTACAAAAATTACCACACCCACAATGAATCCTTAACAAACACACAATCTGTGCATTTGTGTTGTGTCATGGTTGCCATGGTTCCAAAGCAGCTGACAGGGAGCTGTGTGTGTGACTGAGTGCTGAATAAAGCTTTTGAAATGAGAAACCAACGTGTCTGTCTCTCCTGTTTTCTGGCTGCCTGAGAAATGCTGCATTGGTGCCAGAAGCGGGTTAAGAGCAAAACCTACATTGTCAAGCAGGAGCAATAAGGAGAGATGGAGTAGTGGAGCAGCTGGAACCCCTACTCTTCCCAGATCTGGTGGGATAGTGGATGGGAGGACCTCACCAAGAGGGAGGAGAGATGCCTGCCCGAAAGCAAAAGTTGAAGAGGAGCTGCCGTCCCACGAAGGCAAACATGGGAGCCGGCTCGTTTGTAAGGCGGTATCGGCGCTATGCTTTAGTGCGAGAGGTCCCAGATTCACGCCCGCCCTCCGTCTGTGTGTGGATTGCCTCACCCTGTGTGATGTGCCTGCCTGCCTTAACCGAGATTGTTACATTTTATATAAATATGTGTGTGTGAATACTGAAACCTATTTTCTCCTTAAAAAAAGCAGCTACACAGACACACAGACACTCACACGCAGATATTTTGAAATAATTTTCAAGTAGATTATTCATTAACCTACCAATGAAATAAAAGTCTCTGGTTTGTAATAACAGCTTGTTAACAGCACTGCTTTTTCCATCCAGCTGAAGAAAGAGAACATCAGACCTTGATATCCTATATGATATATATATAATACTATATAGATATATATATATATATATATATATATATATATATATATATATATATATATATATATATCAATTATTCACATTTTTGTGTACCTACATTACCTTTTTTCTTTTTGATTTCTGCTCATTTTGTCTGGGTTCAGAACACAGGACAGAAGCTGTGATGTCAGTGAACATGCTGTTCCAATGCTTGTCCTTCAGCTCCTACAACTGGGATAATTTAGGCCTCAGCAAGAATTGTTAGTGAAGCATTCTCAGCTCAGTTACAGCAGAACCAGCACGCACTACTCAAAAAAGAAAAAAACATAAAGATCTTAAAGTGATCCATCCGTCTGAGGCATGATTTCTTATTTTTAGTTTTTACTTGAAAACATCAGAATTGATGACCAAATGTTGCTGTAGTATATTTAATGCAGTTGTGCAATTAACACCAACTTGAAGTTAAAAAAAAAACAAAAAAACTTAACATTACATGTGCCATTGTGGTGGTCAGTTTTTGGAATATCAAAGGATATTAGATGAGGCAGATGGTTATATGATATCTCACAAACATGTATTCTGAGTGAAGGGCCACCAAAACATTGATGGAAGTGATGGGATCTCCAGAAATAATGATAGCTGTAAATCTGTCGAGCTTTCTGATATTCCTTGTGAAAATCTAATATCTCTTAAGAACACATTTCTCAATTTGACAGAAATGTGCAGTCAGCAGTAGATTAGCTGTTTCTGAGTGTTCAAAGTCATTTCAGTTGTAAATTGGGTTGCTTCTATTTATCAGCATGAGTACATTTAACCAAACATACACAAATAAAACTGAATAAACAATTGATTTACTGTAAGCTTTAGATCTTTAACAGAGGCTGCATTTTTATTATATTATAAACGCTAGATAACTATCAAGCATAGTATCTCAAAATAATAATAATAATAATAATAATAATAATAATAATAATAATAATAATAATAATAATAGTTATTATTATTATTACAAAAATAATATAAAACCATTCTTTTTTATGGTTTTATGGAGTTTCCCTTCCATGTGAAGTTTCTCATCAGTGCGATTCAAACTAACCCATTACAAAACACGCCATCTTAGAAAATGTTCAATTTAATGAAAGCTTTGGATATTTAAATTTTTAAAGATTTTTAGTAGATAAGACAATAGAAAGATAGATAAAGGATTGTCTTGGTAATTCAGAAATAAACTGTGAATAAAAATCAACCGACTATAATATTTTTGCATTAACTACTTGGAACCATCACACACCCTCTGTATGGATCCCAGGTGAAGTGGAATGATTAGTTTATGCCAATTTGAACTGTTTCACTGTAAACATCAAGAACTTTTTCATGTGTGTTATCATTACCTACAATTCTAATTGCATTCCCAGATATTAATTTGACACAATATTTTCTGCGAAGCTCTGTCATATTACGGCATGCATTTTAACAATTTAAGACAGATAAAAACGACAACCCATGGGAAATATTGGGGAATTAATCAAGAAATAAATAGAGTAGGCATTTTATGAAACCCTTCAAGCATAATAAAAGAAGCTATGTTATAAATTTAATAGGTTACTATCAGCAACCAAACAGATTTTGACAACCATTGATTTGCATTTCTAATCACACGTAAGACAAGGTTTGTGAAATGATTTATTAAGCCCCATTGCACATGCCTTATTCATAATTTCATTCTAATGCATACTTTTATGTATCTCAAGAAAGTATTTCTTGTTCTTTGCAAAACACAGGGATTGTTGTCAATGCAGGTTCAATTCTTGAAATTTTCCTTGTTACCTATTTGTGCAACCATGTGGTCATATCCTCTTCTAAAGACCGGCTGCTTTTCATGCTGATTGTTGTTTTTATTTATTTATTTTTTTAAATTTTTCTTGTTATGCTGGTTCAAGAAAACACGACTCATTGTATAGTGGAATAGTAAGCAAGCATGTAATAGTTAGCAAGCATCTCTTAATCCACTAAAAACTATAATAAATAAAGGATCATGCATACAAGAAATTTACACCTAAGACATGTAATATTCTGGGGAAAAAAAAAAAAAACTAAACAAACAAAAAAAACATATAGATGGTATAAAATATCCCTTTGAATACAAATTAAGTCAGTTTAACCTTCTTCTGGGTTCTGTACTAAGGACAAGTTGTCTTTGTAATCACAGTACTAATTAACAGATGCTAGCAAATAGATAAAGTCTAATGTGATACAGTACTTACTTGTCAGTACTATGCTAATACATAGAGCATTACACAACCTGTACATTGCGGCAATTAAAAAATATATATATATATATATATATCTATATATTATATATATATATATATATATATATATATATATATATATATATAATGGGAGTTATTTTGGTTGCTCCAGTGAGTTAATGTGCATTGAAAAATCTTTCTTGGGCATTACAGCTGGGAAAGAGAGTTTTTACAGTAGCACAATTGGTTGTGTGCAGGTGCATACACTTTTTATTAGCGTTAAACACTATTCAATTTTTAATGGCATGTATGTCTGACTGGCAGAGTCTGCAATTCTAAGTGATGTTGATCTAACTGACAGAAACAGGAACAGACATCACATGGAAGGACTCTCATGTGACTGAAACCTACAGTAGGTGACCTGTTGACACCAAGGACTGAGCCTTCTGACACAGTATTTGACAGCATTTTGAGGACTCATCTGACAAAACTACCACATGTGACTTGTATAGCTGTAATTTATGAATCATAAAAACAATGTCAGTTTTATTAAAACCCTACTAGTTTTACAGCTATGTCACTCATATAGGTTAGTTAGCATTTGGGATTGTGTGCTGAAAAAGGTACATTTGTAATCCTTCAATAAATTTGGTCAAATTTGAAAAACCAAAAAAAATAAAAAATAAATAAGGATTGTGTTACTTACAGTCAAACAATAATAGTTACATCAGAGGGAATTGTGGAATTATGTGTTTTGGCAGTAATTATTTATTATTTTCTTTCTTGTTATTTGGTGCATTGGGGTATTATATCCAGTTTCTGATGACGAGTCAGACTGTCAAGGAGTACTTTCAAGCTTTTTCATTGATTCACATATAACACAGTTTACAACATGTGGGGTACCCAACATTTTGATAATGCAAATGCTGCCACTGTTCTGGACCCAGAACAAATACAGAGCTGCCTATGAGAATTTTAATGTTGTATTGTGTTATTCAATTAAATTTCAAAATGTAGGAGGGCACATGCCTGCATAACAAAAATGCATTCATTCCTTACTTAAATATAGGTATATACAGCAGGAACCTATTTTGTTGTAATGGGTTTATTGGTTTCAAAGGGAATGGATTGGGATTACTAATGATGTATTAATAAGGAAGGCAGAAAACTAAATTAGATTCTTGTTATCAGAGAATTTATAAAAATAGTGTACATACAAATGCAGTTGGACTGTGTTATAAATCAAAACACTATAATATGATGTTTTATTTCCCTTAACAATTTTAACTGCTGAGCATTATTTGCCAGCTTGCATTCATTATGCATGTTGAAGTCATGGTGAAAAATTAGCCATTTAACTTTGTTTTGTTGTCATCAGGTTCATGCAGAATAGTTTACTCAGTGACTTGACCTCATGATGTGAAGATATTTTTAAGGCAGCAGGCACAGAGCTGTACTTTTAGACTTTTAGAGTTCTTTTCTGATTTACTAATTCTTTTATGTAGTTGGTTATTTGTGTTTGTCTTTTTATTGTTTTTTTTTTTTTTTTTTTTTTATACACAAAGTTATGAATGTATTTTATTTTTATTTAGGCCTATCCTTAATATCATACATAGTCCGGCCCAAGTTGATTTGAGGTTGATTCAAATCATTTGACACTATAGCCAGTTTCTTCTAAACAGGTATTGTTATTTGCTGATGATAGTTGGTGTTCAGGAGCAGACATACCCAAAACAGAAATACTGCACATATCTAGGTCACTTTAATATCTTATTTAATCAGCTTGCTGACAACCTTCAAGAACTGATTGAAATCAATGTTTTGTCTTTTCTTCAAGAGCCAACTATTTGCATGCTTAGATGATTTTATTAACATCCCATCGAATTAAGTATTATCATGGAGTATCATTCCTTTTGAATGGGCTAGTAGGTACCTACTAGTCATCAAACTTGTGCACTCTGTCATTAAAAGCTGTCAGACTAGGTTTATTTTCAGAAACATAAATAACCCATGAGACCAACTTGTAGTATATACAGTATGCTTTATATTGCATGTGTTTGTATGATGATGTAGCTGTGTGTGACTGTCATAGATGACATTTTAAATAACAATGGAGAGAATTGAAAGGTCTACTTTTTGAAGAGTCTCATTAGCCAGAGAATTCCGTTGGGTTTGAGATTGATTAATGGCGCACCTTCAAGCAGTCCCATTCGATAGCAGTTGACCGGCATGTCATATAATCCACAGGGGAATTGCCGAAGTCCCTCATTAAATTACAGGCAAAATGTAAATTAAGCAGAACTAAATGCTTTAAAAAGTTTTGATAAGAAAAGTTCATATTTGGCAACCAGAAGTTGCCATCTGGTGGGACTTTCAATATCTGAAATATTACTTGATGATTTTAGCAGATTAACTTTTGCAAGCTAGGAAGTGGTTATCTGTGTTATTTTGCATTTGATAGCCTTCCTACTATAATTTATGACAGCACAATAAGGCATGTTTCTTATCCTCATACTTTGCTTGATACATATACTTCAAAGTTTTGTGAAAAAAATGTAATGTGTCTCTTTCTTTCTTTCTTTCTTTTTTCTTTCTTACGAACCAAGCAGGATTAAAATTTTCCCAATAATCATAGAGCGCCTCAAAACCGCACAATTACATTTCTAGTCACATCAACATCAACAACTGCATAAGATGAGATGACATTTAATTATCAAATCAATAGGTTTCCCAGGCAAGATTTGCAAATTAAACTTGGGTTCTTTTCTCAATACAATAACATTGTTCAGCCGTGTATTTTGAAGACTTGTAAAGAGTTCAAGCCTGGAGGCATTGCTAACAAGGGAATATGCTGTGGCGCCAGATTCCAAATTAAGTGAAAATAGAATGTAATTGACGGGGAAATGCAACTTTTGTTCCACATGGACAGTTTAGTAATAACACTTTAAGCATCATTAACTTGTCTCAGTCTCATAAATTTCAAAATGTGTGAAAACGGGTGCCATATTACTTTTGAGCACAAACTCATATTGGCATCCATATCAATTTTCTGAATCCCTGAACAGAGATGCCTAGAAATCTACAAGGCGAAAACTGTGATCTGAAACGCTCATCTCAATTTAACACCTTTAGCTCTTAGCTGAAAAGACAGACTTGAAGGTACATATGAGTGATATACTTAAAACAAAATGCTTTGAGTTATGTGCTAGAGGGCTAAGAACTCCTTTTGAAAAGGAAATATCAAGCAAAGGGGCTTAAAGGGGGTAACAAGGGGTAATTTCATGACGCTGGTTATACAGGATGATTAGTATGATTCAAAGACTTCTACGTGTTCTTTTTCTGTTGCAGTTCACCCTCAGAAAACTTTATAGCACTAACTATAGCAAAACTATTAGCAATGCTTTTATTTTCCTATTCTTGGCAATATTTAGAAGAAATAAAGCTGCATTCGCGTCTTGTATCCAGGCTGTGAACATATGCTGCTAGCTGCTATTTAGCAGAGAAAAGTGAGCCAAGCTGTGAAACTAAACTTTTATCATCCCCATCCCTATAAATCAAGATGAAAGTTATAGGCTGAATGCATAACAAAAATGCGTTCATTCCTTACTTAAATATAGGTATATACAGCAGGAACCTATTTTGTTGTAATGGGTTTATTGGTTTCAAAGGGAATGGATTGGGAGTACTAATGATGTATTAATAAGGAAGGCAGAAAACTAAATTAGATTCTTGTTATCAGATAATTAATAAAATTAGTGTACATACAAATGCAGTTGGACTGTGCTATAAATCAAAACACTATAATATGATGTTTTATTTCCCTTAACAATTTTAACTGCTGAGCATTATTTGCCAGCTTGCATTCATTATGTAGGATTGGAACTGTATTAGGGGTTAAAATGATGCCAGTTCCAATTGACTCCATGAGTATGTGGCATAGATTGTGTCCTTTTAATCTGCTCAATGTAACCCCAGCCCACTAATTCGAATAACACTGAAGTTGGATATTCAATGTGTGTTGAAGCAGCATACTGTGCTAATAGGAACCAGGCGAGCACTGATGGGCACAATGGCCTCCTCCAGTTCAACACTGAGTAGAAGTTAAATTATTTGGTAATGCTTAGCCTGATTAAATCCACATTATAGAGCAATAAAGGCAGCTTTTTCTTGTGAAATGTTACACTAATGTCCCACTTGCTTAATGGAGATCAGTGATCTTATGGCTTCTGTAAGAACAGGCAGGGATGACCTCTGAAACCTTGTTGATTATTAGTACAAATTTCTAAGAATTATGACCAGGGTTTCAATGATCAACCAGTCAAAACCATTCAGGACAGTAAAAAAACTAAATGCATCAATGCAATGCAGTTTACATTTACACAGCATCTTCACACATTCTAAATATAATATATATATATATATCTATTCTATATATATTATATATATATTCTATATTATATTAATATCGAAAAACCAAAAATATCTATATATAGCTTTTTGGTTTTAAATGTAAAGCGCAATAAAGCCACATTCCTTGGCAAGTGGCATCTTAATATCCTGACACATCAAGGGTGGATCAGTCTTTGAGCTTCAGAGCCTCCTGATTTTACTGGGTTTTATTTAAATATTATTAATATAATTAATATTAATTATAATAATCATTCTGGTCCTCCTCCCAGTAACCAAAGTTATTCATTAAATCCAATGTCTATCTTCAGTTTGGTTCAATTGAGTCTCCTGGCCTACAGATAGAAGAAAAACCAAGAGGACTCAGAGGACCGGATTGTGTACTCTTGCTATGCATGCTTCAATGTACTGATAGATAGATAGATAGATAGATAGATAGATAGATAGATAGATAGATAGATAGAAGAGATAGTGTAAAGCCATAAATATTTGTAAGCCTTTTATTATGCATTTTTTGTGCATGGAAAAATGCAAATATTTTTGGCAGGAATATTAAATTTCACTAACAATACATACTTTCCATATTGCAACAGGTTGCCAACATTTCATTTTATGGGTGTGATTCGCCAAATATTTTGTCCACAAATATTTATGGCTTTACAGTAGATATATTGTATATCTCAACATATAGTACATACAGGTCAAAATGTAAAAGTAATTGGTGCCATTAAAAAAAAGCAGCGTCAATATGTTTTAGAAAACTAGATTACCATAGCAAGCTAACATTGGTTAAGTTATTTAAAAAAGCCCAAAAGTATGAGTAGCTAAAACTACACTCCACTGCACAACCTAATTAGGAGCTAATTAGAGAATTCAAGATATGCAAAAAAGCACTTTCCCTTTTGATCTTTTTACTTGATATTGTTGGTTTGCATTTTAACTTTAAATATCTCATTATGAATGGGCACTTCAGGTCAATCTTGTAATACATTTTGAATATAATTTGCTCAACTAGCAAAAAGAAAATGTTCATAGAGGCAGAAAAAAAAAAAAACATACCTGTTGTTAAATCAACATTCTTTTCTTTTTTACAAACGCTTTTGTAGCTAATAGAATTTAATTAAAAAGTTGGGTTTGTGCTGTATATGGACTGGAAAAGAGGCTGTATGGTTGCAGAATAACATGAGGTGAAATAATAACGCTCCAAGTATATAAGCATTTCAAAACTCTGAAGAAGACATTTTACAAATATTTTGTCTACATTTAATTTTCATGATTTTATGGATAGGTCCTATAGCATTGCAATATTAATTCAACATGTTAAGGAACTTACAATATCTATACACAAAGCTTTCTTAACTATTTACATGGAACCTGATATTAATTCAAAAACGGCTCTTCAATGTCAATAACTGCACCAGCATCACAGTTAAAGTGCTGTTGCACCTTAGTGGATCCATGCTTCTAAATATATTAAAAAGCGACAATGCAGGAAACATGTTGTAACTGAACGATTCATCTGCAAGTTTTCTAATATCAAAATCGTGCATGATCTCAAGTATCTTTTGTGTCCCCAGTTGTTTTGTAAATAAATTAACTAATTTACCTATGCCACTACCCAGCTGCTCTCTGAACACGACCCTAGGTATCCCCAGAGGCTTCGGTCTGTAGACAGACACATCAGTTTGGCCAACACAATGTGCATCTTATTTACTTGCCTGGTGATAGCTTATTTTAATGTCTTGAAGGAAGTGCCCTTATAAATGTTTTGTGAAGTTAGTTTGTACTGATTACAAAATAATAAATATGCAAACCTTAACATCTTGTCTTCTAGCGCCTCCTCAAGACACACCTCTTCAAAAAACTCCTGTAAAACTCAACTCTTCCATTCTGGACAATATAGCACTCTGCCTTTAATGCACTTAAACTTGCACTTATCTGCTCCCTATTTTACTGTATTTAATCCTGCACTTAATCTAATCTGTAGTATTTAGTTTTTCACTTGCACTTGAATCTAACCCTGACTTAACTGTCACCACTGTTATCTGCTCTTGAATGGGCTGTCTTAGGTCACACTCTTTGTACAATGTGCCCCTCTTATATAGAGCACATATTTTGTATACCCTGCATACATTGCATACTAATCTGTGAAGAGCACCATATTACACTATATGTAGGCTCACTAATATTTAACTTACAATATTACATTGTTCTGGGGCTCACACAATACCCTAATACATCATTCCCCTTTTATTGTAACATATTTGTTTTTGACCGACTCAAGTTCTCTATTGAAACATGTTAATTGTGCAATAAGCTGTAGGGCCTTTGCAACTTAATGCCACATTTTTTTCAATGTATTCTTTGCTTCTATCCCAATCTGTCTGCAGCATCGATTTCTAAGTCAAGTAAAATCACAGTAATGACTTATAACATTTGTAAAATTATATTCCTAAAGTTACTAAATGTGCATTTTACCCCCTGCTTGGGTTAAGCAGGGAAACAAATACTCATGAACATATTCAAATCTGTCATACTTTGATTGTACCCTGAGGTGTCCTTAACATATATTTGCTATAACTCATACTCATTACTAATGTTCATTTAATATCATTACTCGGCACACCCCTACAACTTCTACAGTATGAAATACATGCTGATTCTGAAAATGTTTTCTTCTGTCTTGCCAGTGTCTTTCACACCATGTACTCTTAGAAGACAAGGACGCTATTATAAGCATAACAGGAGATCGATGGAGGAATAGTTTTCTTGTAAGGGAATTCGTTGATGGGTATATATATAAATATATTTATAATATTACCCTATATATATATATATATATATATATATATATATATATATATATATATATATATATATATATATATCTGTAGGAGTACACAAGATAAAGGTATGTAACTGCATAAGTATATTAGCATTTTGAATTACAACACTGTCTTACACTATCTATACTATTACTTGCCATTTCTTACAATGCTTTAAAATTAAGTTTACATTACATTTTAGACAAAGACAGTTGACAAAAGCAGGGTAAACAATTTAGAATATAAGTCGAAAAGCAATGGCTCTCAGTCTTAGATGGTGAAATCAATTTTCAAATGGATTCACACAGCACAGATACTGTAAGTCAGCCATGCTAGATAGATGTATTCTACAAGATCAGTATCCTCTGGTGAAGCGCCAACAATATTATTTATTTGCGATAAAATTGACCTGGAAAACATGAAACCCCTTCTCACGTACCAGATTTTGAAAACAATAACAATAATGTTTTCAAACCCGTAATTGCTATAAAATGTTAAGATATGATGAATAAAATACAAATAAATGACCTACTTGTGTTTTTCATTAACCCTTTATGCTCCTGTGTAATACATACCCATGTTAAATATAGAGATTCGCGGTTTTTATTTTATTTTTTATTTTTTGTTTGAACAATTAAAACACAATTGCTGCTAATAAATCTAATAACAATAATAATAAATAAACAGTAATTATCAAATAAAATCAAACAACATCAAAACATGTGTCTTTTATTGACATGTTCAATACAACAGAACCCTGGGGTTGCCTTCGCAACCACTGCACATTTTTCTTGTGTCCTTTCTTTTGTTTTACTTTTTGTAGCAGACCCTGCACCTTTTCTGTGGTCTCTGCTTCCCTTGAGTTGGAGGGATAGTCACAAATGTATGTACAGGGCTACTTTGTGCGGGGATTGTGATGGATCTGGCTGCCTCAGACGCCTGCTTTATTGCCTTGTACCCAGTATTGTGTTTTGATAGTATTTTGTCACAGTACTGTCATTTCAAACCAAACAGCTTCCTATTTGCAGCTGGCTTACCTGTAAAGTAGCTGCATGTTCTTTTGTCTGTACAGTCACAAAGGTAAATGATTAGCTTTTCAGGAACAAAAGCCAAACGGCATTCCAATGGAGAACGCAAACTCTCAAGTCCCGCAGCAGGGTACACATCTGTGTAAAAAGGTGTGAATCAGTCAACATCACTGTTGCTGGTATTGAAATCCTCAGAACCAACTTCGAAATTTTCATCACTCCCGTTATCGCTCTCCACGTACGTTGCCATGTTTAGCTTTCTCTAAAAACTATATAAACTACAACTAAACAAGTAAAACTAACAATCAAACCAAATAATAATAATATAAAACACTATATATGTAAGGTATAAACCACGACAGGCCATGCGGTTCCCATGATATATACCATGCCTGGGGTGGTGCTAACCACCCCAGAAGTGGTATATATCATCAGAACTGCACAGCCCTTTAGTGGTTTATACCACTTATAATACAGTTACCTGTTATTTGTGGGAAGAAAAATAACTAAAATAATTAAAACACATTTAAATTAAGTCAAAACCAGAAACTTTTATTGTGTATACATCCTCAGTGTAATATAGTCCCAAATTTAATTTAATTTAATTTAATTCATTGTTTGTTTATTAAAAATAAATTGCACACGTTAGATTATTGTAAATTTATGCATCGAAAGTACCATCTCATTAGAAACTGGAGGATTGGATACAAGCTGCGATGATGGGCGGAGTTTCAAATGATACTAAGGAAGTAGGAGAGCAGCTGCAATGGAGACTGAAGCCGGATCTTGAGGTGTGAACTCGTTATATGCGAGGCACGCATATTCTAGTACTTTTTCAGGCTTTTGGATCTCAAAATATGTTTTTGTTAGTTGTTGGACACCCTCACGTCCAAGTTGTGCCAGATTAAGTTAATGATCGAACCAGACTTTACGCACCAATCTGACCGTAGTGTCAGGGGACAGTACATCAGTTTTCCGCAGACACTTAAAATCCAAGCTGGTAATTCTGGGGGGTTGTGTCTGGCCTTGTCGTTACCTGCTTTTCTAAGAGATCTCCTGACTGACAGGAATTCATTGTTACTGGTTTTAAACTCACTGTCAGCAGAGTCTACTGTTAAAATATTTATTTAGTCCAGCTCAACGTTATAAAACTGGAGACTGAATACCGGTCCTCAGTTAAACTTCCTGCACTGGCATAAAATCTACTATGTTGTTGAGATTTTTTGGACTTATTTCCATAAAATGAATGTCCTTTTTTGTTGCTTAAGTACATTAATCAGCCCATGCTGTAGTTTTTTGGTGTGTGTGTGTGTTTTTTCAATCTTTGTTTTCTTCTATTTCATTTAGCTGTTCCTCATCAACTGATGTGTCTGTTCTTGCTGTTGCACTTATTTTATTTATTTATTTTTTCAGCTGGACTGCTGTCTTCACTGAGAAAGGGTCACCTGACCCTCCCCCGACTTCCATTGCACATTCCACAGTACTAGCACTGCCTTAGGGAATGAAACCTGAAACACTACACTGAGAAACCGCTCATAGAATAGAATGGGAAACTTGACTTAAGCACATATGACATGGTACTGTAAGTTGGTTTTCATTTGCCATACATGCATACGTCATGGTGTTAAAGTGGTTAATTTTAAACTTAAACATCTTGCATACGTTTCAGGACAAGCATTTTTTTAATAAATGGTGTCAAATTCTATGCGGAAATTGGCCCGCGTGAGATGCTGAGGCACAGCATTGCAGGCCTCTATCTCTGAGAGTATAGTAAGTGATTGCCTGGGGAAATTTCAAGGTCATTTAGCAGCCATGCTGCCCTGTCAGGACTCCAAGCCTCACAAGTGCGAACTGCATTTTTCAGCTGTTTGTTTAGAGAATTCCCCTGGAAGGGGCAGGATGCAACCAAATTTTGCGCAGAGCTCCTAATTATTCCACGGCCAGCACACATTGCATAGCTTATTTAAATAATTAATTATATTCTATGTTGGTATGACTCTACAGATTTTAGGTTGGTATTTTATGGTAATTCCCTGGCATCAAGTAGTTTAAATAATCAACAGAAATTAAAAACGTTTCAGTGATGAAAGAAGAATGACCTATTATAAAAGACAAAGAACACATCGGTTTCTTTAAAAATCACAGCACTTCAAACAAAATTGTAGTTATATTTCTTTTTGTTATTTTAGAAGACCTTGGGCAGGATTTTCAAAACCAGGTGTTATTGTATCAAACTTGTGGTATAGTAATGAGAGCTTTAGTAGCAAGTGAATTTCAAACAAATGTTTTAATTAAATCAGTCTGTTGCTGCTTTGAAATTGAGTTGATGAAGTCGTTAATGAACGCATTTCTCATTAAAAAGCTTAATTGTCGCAGGTCAAGAGCATCATGACTTCCTGTCTCAACGACTAAATAAGGGGAATTCGATAATCATAATGCATGTTAACATGTTAAAACAAGTAAACAAAACTCATTAATAACCACAAGCATATAAAAGTCTAAAATATTTTCACAACTATAAATATTGAATTATCTAGGTAGTCTTTCTATCCTCGGTGTCACAGCCGTGGTCTGTTACATTTTTGTTTCAAGGTCATTTCATTCATTAATGAAAATCCTCATTTTCCAAGTGCAAAAAAATCCTGCCTCTTGTAATTTAAAAAGCTGATAATTTAAACAGCTCTATCTGTCATATTAATTTCTAATACAAAAAAACAAAACAGTGGCCCAGCTGTGATTTTTTTTTTCAACTCTCTTTTATAAATGTCACTGTCATTGTTTTGCATAAGATAAAAATGTATAAGCAAATGTGACGTGGTTCCAAATTGATCTTAAATACATTCTGCAATTATCTGGAACTGAAATACTTTGTCAGAATGCTGCTTTTATAAACACAACTGTACAAGGTGCCTGTGTTTGTCAAAATTTATACAACCTTCCATTGATTTAAATCTGATTAATGTGAGGGGTATTTTGACAATTTCTTAAATCTGATCATATTATATAACTACCAAATGAAACTCTGTTGTATCTAAAAGTTATATATAAAAACAATTAAAACCACCACGTTTTTTTTTTTTTTTTTTAATCTCTTTCTAAATTTTTATTTTAATACAATTTGTATTGAACTGTTTTTAATGTAATGGTTTCATTGTTATTTTGCGTGTGTGTGTGTGTGTGTGAAGTGCTTTGGGATCCTTGTGATGAAAGGCACTATAGAAATGTGAATGGTTGTTGTTGTCGTTGTTGTAATTATTCTTTGTACGGAGCACAGGATGTAATTCGGTTTTGGTAGTGTGGCTGAACACAAGACTAGATTGTACATTGATTTTTGAGTGCCTAAAGAACACCCAAGGTGTAAAGATGTGTCCATGTCACGATTAATATCTAACCCACAGGTTCAAATAAGCCGAAATTGTGAAACACAAATTTGCAATTAAGATGAGGTTTAGCAAATCTCTGGCTTCTCCAAAATCTAAAGTATTACTTCTCATAAATCGTCACTTTTAAAAAGTTGTTTGACAGATGGCTGTTTCAGCAACATATATATATATATATATATATATATATATATATATATATATATATATATATATATATATATATATATATATATATATAGACATGCTGATAAAGAATTACTTACAGGTTATTTAAGGTTTAAATGTCCAACAGATCACAGTCTAACCTAACATAAAAACAAAAGATGTAGGGCAGCAATAAAAGGCATATTTTTACTTATTTTATTTAATTTTTTTCCCAAAACAGTACTTCATGTCACACCATTTTAGTTTTAGCCTGGTCGATGTGATTGCAAATTTTGCGATTATTATTATTTATGAGTTGATTATCAATCGATCAATCTTTATTTTATGTAGTGCCTTTCATAGTTGACCACCATCATAAAGTGCTTATAAGATGCAGTAACAACAAGAAAATCCATAATACTTTAAATACTGAGAAATGCATAATACATGATATAAAGTAAAAAAAAAAAAAAAAAAAGAAGAGAAGAGTAGGAAGAGAGGGCAGGAGGGGCAACCTTAGGTGCGTCAAGGTGGTCAAGTAGTAGACTGGGTTTGTGGTGATAGAGCATAGAACAGATGTTGTCGATTTTGTTCCGAAAGAAAGAGGAGAAGTCATGATAGGTAAGAGAGGAGGATAAACGGGAGTCGGATCTTATAGTAGCTGGATGTAGGATATGGTCAATGGTCTTAAAGACAACATTGGGTTTACCATGTCCCATAGTTATGATTTCAGAGAAGTATTTCACCCTGGTCACAGCAAGCGCACACCTGTAGCTCACAAGATAGTAGGTCCAGATCTCTGTGAACCGTTAGTCCAGACAACCTCCACTTGCACTCGAGCTTGCGGCAGGTAGGCTTAAGCAATTAAAGTTTGAGGGTGTACTATGGGCAGTTTCAATCTTTCTTGACAGTTCTGGTTGTAAACGGGGCAACAGTGTTGATAATATGAGTAAGGGTGGCATTGTAGAGGGTCACCGGATCATCAACTGAGGACGGGAGAGTACCAGTTAGAGGGGATGCAGAGACACATTCTGAGTGTTTCAGAGGATTCAGCAGATTCTTGGGACAGAAGGAGATAACAGTATCAGTAGCGAAGGAAGGAGCAGGGAAATTCATGTTAGAAATGATTAAGAAATGGTCAAAGAGAGAGATATCTGAGATGGAAAGATTGGAGATATCAAGGCCCCTGGTGATGAGCAGATCCAGGGTTTGTCCTCTGGTGTGAGTGGGGACATTGACAGATTGAGAGAGTCCAAGACAGTCCAGAATCGTGTTGAAGTCGGTCACTAGGGGGGAGGAAGGCAAGTCAACATGAATGTTGAAGTCACCTAGGAGTAGGATTTTGTCAGTAAAAGTGCAGATGAGGGAGAGGAATTTTGAAAACTCGGCAATAAAAGCAGAGTTGCTCTTCAGTGGACGGTAGATAACAACAAGTGTGAGGGACATGGAAGAGGGGAGATGCTCAAATGAAGCAAAGGCAGTGAGAGAACTGAGGAAGCGAGCAAAGAAATTGCAATAACACCAACTCGGCCAGTGAGGCAAGGTTTTTCAAAGAGGTAATAACCCTTTGGGGTGGCTAAATGCAGCAAGTGCATGTCGTTTACAGAGTGCCAGGTTTCAGCTAGACAGAGAAGATCAAGATTGGTATCGGTTATAAGTTCGCTGAGAAGCAGAGATTTGTTAGTCAGAGAGCGACAATTGAAATGAAAAAGGAGATTTTCAAGTTTGTAGCAGGCAGCGTAGGGGGAGAAGGAGTTAGTAAGGGTATGTGCAGCAGGCACTTACCAGTGTTCAGCCCACTTTGTCCAGGGGATCCAGATGTTAAGTGTCAAGGTTGAAATGAGGCCTCTAGTAGCAATTGGGAAGAATTTGGAAAAGGTCCTTGCTCTACCTGTCTTCGATCAGACTGCCACAGCTCAGACTGCCCTTGGTCATGTAGACCTTAGATGGCTGGTGCTTAGAACGGCTGGCGTTTGCCATATGCCATTTTATGCTATTCTGTAGGCCAAGAGTCCTATACTTGACACAATATTCTAATCAACCTCACAATTCAACACAGCCCAGAACAGTTAACACAACTTAATTACAATTGTTAAAGGCAGGGAAAGTTACCCCAGCAACAACTCGCAAATTAAATACAATCCAGTTACTTGGTTATATGTTGAGTCACCCAGCAGCAGCAGGGAGTGCAGAAAACGAGCCGAGAGAGGTAAATGAAAAAAAGAAAAAAAAAAGAAAAATTCAGACTTGTGAATTAGCCTTAAGCCTTGGTGTCTGAACAGTTTGGACATAGCTGCAAGTCTGCCTGCTAAACCATGCACTACATCTGTCATACAGAATTAGATCAACAGGGGATCTTTGACAGGCTACTTGTGCAACATTGGAAGGAGTTCAGGCTGTTGATGAATGTGCATTGGACACAATTGAAGCACTGCCCAGATCCATTAGAGCAGGGGAGGCATAGAAAGCGAAGCAAAACTCGGTTGTACTAAATGGAACATTAAAATGGTATTAGAACATGACAAATATGAACTTGTTTTCAATTTTTTGGATTGCATTTACTGATATCTGATCCTTGCTCTTTAGGAAAAACTATGTAGCTTTTGTTGTAAGATTTAGTATGTGCTTCATATTCAGGTTTGGGAATCATCTTGATGTTGCAGTGAAAGCATCTACTCGTGTCAAAACTACAGAACATATGTTATCATGCAATACAATACCATGCTTGATTTGTGTTTGTATTTTTGTTTTCCTACATTTAATATAACAACATACTGGAATAATGATAGGATGCTGTATGTTAATTTTAACTGAAACTAGAAATCCAACAATGAACTTTTTTGTTGTATGAAATAGCAACAGACTGCATAGCTCATTGTAAGTGGGTTAGCACATTCATTTGCAACTGAAGTAGGTTATACCTAGAAGCATCATTGTGGCTCATTACTATGCCATCAACAAGGACTTTCTCCCTAAAATACCCCTTGATAACTCTGTGTAACATTTTTTTTTTTTTTGTTCCTGGGTAGTAAGTGTTATTTCCTAATTGCTTATGCCTCAAAAGTATAGAAAATGGCTATTATTCACCACAAACTTTGCTTTTGTGACCAGGACAGTGATATTTCAAAATATCACTATTTCCAATGGGAAAACGGGCAAACCATATAATAACATTTATAATATTAAATCAGACCTAAAATACTATTACCCTGTCACTCCAGGACAGGGCAATTTCTACAGGTCAGGATTCATGTGCAGTCACTGTTGTTCCAATAAATTATTTTTATTATTGTGACAGAGCAACTGTCACAATCAATTAAAAACCCTAAAGTAACCAGCACACACACTCACACACACACACACACACAACTATTGCACAATATAAACAAAAAAAACCCCACTTACTTTCTAATACAAAATATATACCGTGTTATAACTGTTTACCTGTTGGAAGGGAGGCACATGGGATTGGGACTGTAAAGGCATACTCCATCAATTATCCAAATGAGGCTGCACCAAATTCAAAACATCTTTTGTACTGGCTTGCACAAAGATACATGCAATCATTCCTAAACATAAGTCTAACTTTAAATACATTATTAAACCCTACCCCTGAACCTAATCCTGCCCATTAAAACATCTTTGAAAACGCACCCCAAGCGGATGCTTGACAGATACCAAGAGTTTGTGGATCAGCCACTGCTCCTTTCTGATATTTAGGACGTTTGTTTTTATGATCAAAACAGGCAGATTTATTGAGCCACTATATTAACATTACTATATAAACAAAAAATTCAGTGAAAATAAGTCAGAAGAGGATTCGTTTTAATATATTTTAGGGTGACAATGGAATGATCTGGTGCTATTGAGGTTATTAAAATAGACCCGTTTGTGTAAATAAAGATTAGCTTGAGAAAATAAATAAATAAATAAAATCTTCAACTGGACCCTAGCTTGAGGTACTGCAAACACATTACCTATGAAAAGACATCATCTAAGAGGATCAAAGACCTGCTTACCCATTAATATTGGATTATCTGTCACAAGAATAGTCTTCAAAATCCTTTACAAATTCTGTGTTCAGTGAACAGGATATAGCTAGTAACACACATGAGCACATTTGATTTCCTAATCTTACATGTGATTACTCATTTTGCGCTTTCAAATAAGTCAATATTCAGACTTTAATACTCATTACAAATAAATATTCCACTTGCAAAGCAGTATTGCTATGTCAGGCAGTTTTGAGTTGCATATCTTTGTAATGTTGACTACCCTGTACTTCCTAAAAAGTCCCTCTACCATACATTGTCTTATCCTATTTACACTATTGTACAATTTCACAGGACGCAAACTTGTCGATGCCATATCTGACAGGAAAAAGGTGAGCAATCTTTATCAAATGACATACCTGGCCTGATTGCCACATTTAAAAACCTGTAAACCACATATATATTATATGAAGTAGGCAACCTAACCTAAATACACAAAACCACTAACTTTTCACATGTTTCAATTTCGCTACTAAACAACGGGAGGTGACTGCAAGGGCAAAATAAGTTACATTCTACCCAAACTCTATTGTAAGGAGCACACACGTTTCACATTTGAAAGTGATTTCAAATTTAAATAGAGTGTAGAAATGTGACTAAGATTAAGACCTTATTTCTGTGGCAAGTGCTGCCCATAATCAATTAGACAAAATGTTAACCATCACTTTTTTTCCCTCTATTAATTATTGCTACCCTCCAGGTAGCAGCATTTAATAGCTTCCTACATCTCTGAAATACACTCAAAAGTCTATTTTTAGCTTTAGAATCATAAAACTACCATGAAATGGGCATTTAAGTGGAAAGACCAACATGGTGGTATTTCTATGGCTTTTAATGTCAATATACAATGTAGATCAAAAGTAGTAGTTTTTTTTTGTCTGCTAAAACAAATTCACAGCTTGAATCCTCACCCCCCACTGATATAAATCATATTTCGGTTAACCCTAGGAGTCTATATGAAAAAGTCAGGGGTGGCTAATTGTTCTTTTCACCTTAAAAACACCGTTTGGTATTCTGGGTATATCTTGTCCCTCCAGTCCAATGTGTAAAGTCAAGGTTTCAATGTGAAAAATCATTTGGCACTTTCTTTATTTCTCCCCAGTACCATTCCCCCTCACCTAATATTCTTTAGCCTTTTGTAGCGTCTCAAAATGGATTCACAGCGTGTGGGCAAGCCGTTTCTTTGCATGATTTCTGCCACTTGAATTGTTTTGAAAAAGCCAGCATTAACCTTTGATATGAGACCTTAGGATGTCCGCTAGAACTCACAGTAGGGGATTCTTTGTAGTTTGAAAGCTCATTCCTGTGGTCTGACAACTGAGTATTTTTTAAAACATGTATCTATTGAACTTTGAGATACTGAACTTTGAAAGAATAAGTGATATGCTTTTATGTATAGATTCTGGAAAAAAAAAACATGAAACAGAGCAAAACCATGTATGAGAAATGTGCATTTTAATTGTGTGTACTATACAAATGCATTTGCCCTTCATTTGATTTCATTCTGTAGCACTTTTTAATACTTAAAATGTCCTGCCATTAATGGTATTGTTTTTTACAAATATGTTGATGTTGCAATAGTAAATTAGATACATTGCTTTTGTGCGGTACAAGTATTAGAATGTGACCTCCTTTTCCCTTATGCATGTACAAAATTCTAATGTTCGGCAGGGTCATCAAGGAATCATTTCTCTCTGTTTTTAAAATGAATTAGTCCACAGTGTTTTATTTTACACAATGCTATTTAAACATTCCTATAGCAAATGCATTGCATCCTATAATGTAATATTTTATAGAAGTTAGAATATAATGTGCAGTACACTGTACTAGAACATATTGGTTCATACTGCAGAAAAACAACTCATGTATAAGATATAAACGATTTTCAAATAATACCAGGTGGTAGTCTCCTTGGCAATAAGGAAAGTATACTTTTTTTTGGCAAATGAGAAATGAAAGCAAATAACTCAAATATGTCAGTAAACCCAGGGTTTCACACTCCAGACCACTCATGGTCCACCTTATGTCCATTCACTTTGGAGGACTTATAGGAGATAGAAAACACAAAACAACAACGTCGTAAAAAGACATACCAACTGCTACCTACTTCAAATAATGTCACAAGCCCTGTTACAAATTCCACAAATATAAACATATGGTGTAGGTCAGTAATATTTTATTCATAACAGTGCTGAATACATTTACTTCAAAGATTACTGTTTTCAAAGTAAAATTCCATTCTCTTATACAATATGAGGTGTGGTATTGGAATAATCCAAAACCCAGTAGACTGTGCATTAACGACTGTAATTCTTTTTAACTTCAGTCAGAATTCTACCTCCTCCCATGCCTATCTAAAATTAGAAAACAATTCAGTACCATTAGCCAATCAGCTTCCAGTTCTAGTTGCTCTAATAGACTTTAGATGCCCTCTGGAACGTCTCAGCACCAACTGTGAAATCAATTTGAAATCAATCCGAGCAAGTGCTGGCGTTTTCTTTTTGACTTGCTGTATTTTTAAGTGTAGTTCACGTCTATTGGATAGTAAATTCTAAACAAAGACACAATTGGGACAAAGTAATTTTATTATCCACCAAAATCTGCCAGTCAATACTTTGCAATGACAAAAGCAACCAATCCTGTACCTGCAACTGCCAAGAGCCAATCACAGACTGTCAGCTCGACTGGAGCACAGTCACAGCAACAACAACAAAATGAGACATGGACAGTTCAGTAATATGGCTCCATTCATATATAGATTCAGGAGAGAGAAAAGCTTTGCTTGAAGGTAGAAACATGGAGAGTTAAGAGACATTTTCGAGTTGTATTTAATGAGATATTGTTTTGATAGTTCAGACTCCATCTTACACGGACTGTTCAGTAATTGCTCCGTTCATTCCTTAGGCAATGTCCAGATAATAATATAAACAAGTTAATAAAAAATAAAAATCAATTTACTATATAAAAACGCATTGTTTTTCTCTTTATTTAAATGCCATCCCTGTGTTTTATTAAAAACAATGTTCTGGATTATTTTCTTAGAGTGTCTTTACTCAACGGATAAGTACCCGAGGAATCAGTACAAGTTCAAGGAAAATCTAAGACTGAAGGAGTTTTTTTTTTTTAAAGAAAACAGTGGTAAAAATAATTTTCTTATAGTGACAGTGTCCTCTCGATGATGGCTCTACCATGTGATAGTTGACCTTGACTTTCATTAGCACCATCTCCTTTAGCTCTGGACACAATCAACTATCACATGGTAGAGCCATCCTCGACAGGCACTATCACTTAAAAAGCGATTGCTCCCAGGTCACTACAGAGAATACAAACTAACATTAAACCCGCTACAGCTGACAATTAAAAAAACATTGAGCCCAATGTTGCATTTCATTATGAATAGGGGCTGGCTTGACCACCCAGGGTAGGCTGGGACAGTTGGCAGTCATGCCAGACCAAGGGATTTTGTCTTTGGAGCATCTCTTGTAGCAATAGGGCTGGAACATTATTAGTGGAATAAGATTTATGTTCTAAGTACCATTGATTTGTTCTCACGATTATTTTGCCAGGTTAGGTTGCAGCTGGTGGCAGGGACTTCCTGGATATAGTCAAAGACTTGTTAGCAGTGGGTATAATAAATTGGAAACCTCTATAAGTCATAGTTTAGAAAACACAAAGGAGGAGTGAAAGGGTAATACAAAATGTAATGTTTAAAAAGACTTGTGTTGAGTATTTTTGTACGAAGATTAAGCACCTATAACTTTTTTTTTTAAATTATAAATTACAAAGAGGTAGTTATAGGATTGTGACAGTATGCAAATCATTACAAGGCCTCTTTGCAACTAGTAATTTTATTCTCATTCAGCCTTATTCATACGAGTAGGAAATTCTTGTGTTCGTGTGAAAGAGTGAAAGCAAGAAAAGTATTGCTGAACTGTACGTATACAGCCATCCAGCATAATGCTGTTTGTTGTTAAACACAGCGCTTGACATCTTTATCAGCTTGTCTAGGATTTCATGAAGTATTCCACTGTGAAATCAAACCATTAAATGGGTGAGGTTCAAACAAGCAGTACATAAGCCTAAAAGTCTAGCTCTTTCAGTGCTTTTCTTTCTATGAAATAAATAGGTTTTTTTTTGAGCAAAAACATTTGATACATTTTAGTTGCTGAATTTTTATGAAGCTAACAATTCCATTCTGTTACAAGACTTGTTAAAAACAGATTTGGCATCTTTTAAAATACTTTGTGCGTCAACTGAACACATCGCTGTTGGGTTGCAAAAATCGCAGGAAGGCCTCATCTGAACAATTAGAATCCTCATTACTTATGACATAACCTTTCTCTTTCCTTTTGCTTATTGAATCATTAACAGCCGTAAGGATACTTGATGATGTCTGTTTTTAAAGGTGTTTGTGAGGATAACAAATATGATATGCATAAAGTCTTGATAAATGAACAAATTAAATATTTTTCATCACACTCATGTAAATTGCAACTATCATTTCAGTCAGTCTGCCATACACCATAAAATAACAACTGAAAATAATACAAAACGCCTGCTGCAATATCTACTCTGATTCTGATACTGTTTGATCTTACAAGCTAAGCAGAGTTGGTCAATACTTACAGTCATGCCAAAAGTTTGGCATTACCCTATAGAATTAACACATTTTGCTTCATAAAGTCCAATGAAATGTGCTGAATAATGTTACATTAACATTTAATTACATACTGCTTTGTAGTTTTCCATATATTTAAGAAAAAATAAATACAACAATTTAAATACTGTACTACTTTTATAGCTTCTGGTCGACTTTTGCAATATCATTTTGTTGGTTTACATGATGTTAATTAAAAGATCTAAAATATGTTCAAATATCTTTTTTATAATTATTCCTCAATGCTAAACTTCTATGTCATGCAAAACTTTTGGGCATAGCTGTAAAACTTGGTCTATACTTAGATACTTAGATGGAGGCTGAATATAAGACTTAGCAGTTTAGAGGGCTGTTTGAGATTTTTCTGAGATTTTTCTAAACTAATTCCTCCATCTCTCTAAAACTCCCCCCCCCCTGTCTGAGCCTGGAGTGGGTCTTTACACTGTGGCTGAGTCTTAATTACCTATTAGATAATAACCTTATTAAGGCTCCAGTCACATTCCCATGGGATTTTCTGGGATGGGGATTTAACCTTATTCCCACCAGCTACACTTTACGAGACCAGCTTTTCACCTGTCTCAAACAATAAACAATAATGTCTGATGGCTTTCATCCATCTGCACATAAGTACAATAAATAGTAATCATGAAAATAATAATACAACGCAAATAATAATAATACATAAATAATAAAAGGGGCGGGCACCTTGCCACGAGTGGCCAGGCAGTGTATCTCTAGTATGACCTACTTGGTTTTTTTATTTATTTATATTTCCTTTACATATTTTAAAAGGGTTGATAATAAATCTATTGCTTGAACAATGTGAGAGATGAACTGAACACTTGAGAGTGAATCAATGTACTCAATCATTGCCTGGACTCAGCACAGCACTTTTCCAAATATATCTGCAAGTGATTCTCATTTTGCACCTCCAGCTATCATGCTTCATTACTTTTTTTACAAGCAGATATAGATTAAAACATTACAAAGCAATACACCATGGGCCACTATAGTGTTAAAGTTCTTTATAATTATGTATTGTTTTACGTACCTTCTTTTTGCCTAACTCCAAAATCAGTTACTTCAATAACAGGCCATAAGTGTGCCTGTAAGAAGCATTAGTGTGTGGTGACTAGTACAGATGTCACGCTGAGTGAGAATGTCACTAAGCAGTGTATACTAAATGTGTGCAAGTATTGGTATTTGCAAGGGCTTGAAATATGTTTATTTATGACAGACAGATCAAAGCAGTCATTTTAGAGAACATGTAACTCTTAATACTTTCAAACTGTTATTTATTTTTTACTTGGTGTATGAAACACAACAACACTAAGTCTGATACAGATAGATAAATGATTCATTATTAAATTACCTCTATAAAAGTGTCTCTTATTTCTCTACTTTCAGACTAATGATATTATTGATTAACGGTAGCAGAGTATTTCAGATTATGTACCTCAGGAGATTATTTTATTTGGATTGATCATTGACACTTAATCAATCAAAGGTAGGGCCTTTAAAATCTTTCAGTGGAATTTAATTATAAATCTGCCCAACACTGCCTTTTGTTATTATCAATATTAAAATTAAAAATAGACACTGAAATGGTGTTTCAAATACAATTTAGGTTGTTATGGTGTTGACTGCATAAACTGAGTAAAGGCATTTCTGAATGCAGTAACACTACAGATCGACTCATTTTATGTTGTGTGTCCTTGTGGCCTATGGTTCTGAGAAATAAAATAAAACTATATTTTTCAACATTTCAAGGGATTCAGGCTAACCTCATTAGTTGAAGCATATCTCAGGCTACATCAACCAACATGTAATGTAGCTATAGTATTCCACAGAATTTTTTTTTTTTTAGTAATCGCCAATTATTTTCTCCCAATCTGTCATATCCAATTATTTTTAGGCTCAGCTCACCACTACCACCTACATGCTGACTATAGGGAACATCCTCCACTCCACTCGAAGAGCCTTTACCAGATGCGTCACTCGGGAGGCCATAGAAACTTTTTTGTCAAGACTTTTAGAATTGTATTAATGGTTTTAATCAGGCTGAAATAATGTGTCTATAACATATTGACTTTTTATGTTTTAATGTTATGTAGATGTACATTCACACAGGGGTTTAATATACACCAATACAACATATTGAATATGATTTATTTTTAAAATATATAGACTTTATAGCAGGAGTAGAACAATTATGGCAAGGCTTGCCAAGAGGTTACTTAGCCGATAGGCTGTTTACATCATTTAAAGTGAAATTTGAAATGGTTCAGGAAACACAGATTAAGTTGACAGTGATGTGTTACATTACAATTAAGAATATGATTAGGTCAAATTATCCATTTCTTCAAATCATAGCCTGTGTCATTTGGAAAGAGATAAAGCTTGAGGTAATAGCCTATATTTAATTTTTGTAGGAAATTAAGTGTACTGCCCACTGGGACACAAGAGGATGCATCTAAATTACCTTATTTAAATACAGTACAGTGTTTGTACAGTTCACGTTGTCAGGAAATGATCAAGGGGGATTGACAGTCGACCATTGAATCTTGCATCTCATAAATGGCTTGTGGTTAAATTAAACACCTATATTATAGACACATTATGACAGGTGATGACACAAGGAGACAATCATGTCACCAATGGTGCACTGCTACTAACTGCCCTGACCAGTCATGTCTAGTGCATATTGCTCAATGAGAAGGACTGTACAGAGACGCTGGAAAACACCTTAATTTGTTCGGTATATTTTGAGCTGTTTTTTTTGGAAATATAGTTTTGGAGTAATATTCCTGGGACAAGAATCCTACTGTTAACAGATAATACCCATCAATGATGGGAATTGATTACTGTAAATTAAACAGTATTCCTTAAGCTCCTTCTTTCATAAATTCATTTGATCAAGGTTAGTTTTCTCATTAAATTATAAATTCCCTTTGAATATGTTTCCAACGGGTGATTTTGTACAGAAAATAAGCCAACAATTCCAGGGAGAATATGATATTTAATAGATGATAAAACTGTTAATGATATATAGCATACTTGCTATTATTTATGTATTAAATCACATGGAAGATAAGAGAACACAAGTTACTATATACCTTAAACCATTTTAACTGTTCAATATTCTCATTCTCCTGACTTTCCTGACACTTGGGAGACATAGTGTTGAAGAGACTGTACAGCAAAATAAAAAATAATGGTGCTGTTGTTTTCCACTTGCTGCTAGTCTATAGCCTGCTTTAATCTTTCTGCCCATTTAATCTGTAAGGACTGTTTATATAACTTGTCTCTCCATATGGAGATCGCTGCAAGATTTGGAAATACAGTTTCTCATTGTTTTTTTGTTTGTTTTTCTTTTAACAGTAAACCAGTAAGCAGCTGTTATATCTAAGCAAACCCTTTTTGAGTTAATATGTTTCTACGGTTTATTTATCCCTAGTCTCTAATATTATTTGGACTTTCACAGAATACAATGTTCCACCTTTCATGAAGTTTTCTATGAAACATACATTACTCACCCATTCAAACTTGAACAGATGCTTCATAAAAGACTAATAGAATGTTGGCAGTTGTGTAAATCGCCCTGTAGTTAAATATAGCTAATTACCATAACTGGGTTGATGTATTAAAGATATTGGCTTGCAGTGCGCACACACATATGCTTTACACACCGAGACCCTTCAAAGTAAAAGTTATAGAAAGGTTTAACTTAAAGTTAGGAACAGATGGCTTAACAGACCTAGCCGCATTGCATGGTTGAGGTGAAAACTGAGTAACGAAGGGATCACATGAAAAGCAATACCAGAGAAGGTGGAATTTGCAATACAAAATAAATAATATTTTTTATATTAAATTACTGTAACAATGGTGTGTAATTAAATAAAACAATGTGATTTACATTATAATTACCTTCAAGTTCAAAAGTTAATAACAGCCCTTTGTGAAACAACTGTTAAACAAAACTGAGAGGGATTGTAAATCAAAGACTTCACTGTCATATTCATAGTCTGCTGACTATTTTACATAACTCTCTAACTAACCACTAATAGATGAGGATAGGACTTCAAGCTCTTCTGTTTTACCCTACTCTCACTACCTAAATACTACATGGTCATCGTGTTTTGAAAGTGAATAGTGAATTGTGTGTTTCAAGGAGTGTTGGTTGTTAAGTATGTTATTTTGTTATTCATGGCGATCCACTTCAGTTTTATGAAGAGTAACAGCAGGTGTGATGACTGGATCTACAGTATGTGTGATGGGGATACAAAAACAAAATATGGTCATGTTTGGAGGAGGTGCTGAAATTTGTGAACATGTTCCACTTCACAATTCTGCTCTGCAAGTGTAAAGTGAGTCGTTGACATTTCTCAACAGTTCCTCAGTTGGCTCTACTTAAAATGTTTCTCTTTTACACATTGTCCAAGTGTCATCATACAACAGACTGATGAGAATCATTGGAGTAGAGCTCTTTTACACATTGTCCAAGTGTCATCAGACAACAGAGTAATGAGAATTATTGGAGTACAGGAGCCACAGATTTGGAGAGTGGCTGGCGATCAATTTCTGTAGCGGGACTGTACCTTAGAGAGTTTCAGCAAGTTGGTGAGAAAAACAATCTAAGTAGGATGTGGTAGGATATTCAGTACTGAATGGATTGATTTGCATTCCCCGTGGGTTGGTGATGATAAGGACGTAGATGAGGCCCAACAAGTTTAAACAACATCAGGTAAAAACCACAAGTTACCTGTTTACCATTCAAACCCTTATAAACTGTAGTATAGACGGTAAGTTCTTAAAGCTATATGTGCTTAATTGACTATAACACTTCTTTTAGATCCACTAAAGTTACCAAAACAGAAATGAACTACTCAGACATTTAATTTAGTAAGTTGTGAGTAGTCTAAGGTGTTGTATAACTGTCCTTTCACATACAAATATGGGCTAAAGGCAATTTGACGTAAACACCTTTGACAGTCTGGGTTATTGTGCCATTTTGCCTGTTGAACAAATATGTACTGTATATTTAACATACTTTATTACTATGGCTTGCATGTTCAAAGTGTTTTCTCCATTGAAAATATTGCTGCTGTGATCTATATATTTAAAGAATAACTCTCCAGCAGATGTAATACAATGAAGGGTTAGTATGCACTGCTAAGTTTTACAAGATAAACACGTCTTCTATTCTACGTCTTCTACAGGAGCATAATACAGTATATCTATATATTGTTTACTGCGGATCAGTTTGCATCAACATTCCAAAGCTTTTACTTATACTTTATTTATATATTTGATGCATTCTATCTATTATCTATTATATTTTTTTCATTATTCATCAAAGCTCACATAAAAAAAAAAAAACACAGCCTTTGAAACTTTGTTAATAAGGCATGTTAATAAGGGTTGTGTAAAATGCATGTGCTATTACAAATGCATTGCTTGTCAAAATTTTTTTTATTATTTAGCTCATAGACACCTACTGAGTAGTGAAATGTCAAAAAGATATCTATGTGGCCCAGGGTTAAAGAAAGGGGCTTTTAACAGGGAGTTCCCCAGTTCAAATCTTGGCTTAGTCACTGACTCACTGTGTGACCCTGAACAAGTCATTTAACTTCCTTGTGTCTTTTGGGTGAGACATTGTAAGTGACTCCGCAGCTGATCTATAATTCACATGACCTAGTCTCTGTAAGTCACCTTGGATAAAGGTGTCTGCTAAATAAACAAATAATAATAAAGCTTAGTACCAGTAACCATAACATTAAAATATGAAGCACATTTAAACTTCAGAAATATTCATGTTCCCCAAAGTATAATGACAAACCCCTTCCCTATATACACCAACAGTTACACTGCATGCTCGGTTAGTTACGGTACATTCAGTGTACACGCTCCCTTTCAAAAAATGCAGGTAACACCATACAATGCCTAAGTAGGTGAAGAATTATCAATCCTTATTGTTATTGCGTCTTACAATAACATGGTTTGTACCTCATAAAATACATAAATCAAAAGAATAAGAGATGTCAGCAAGTATAGACTTAAGATAAATATTAAGCATGGTTTGACAGAAGGCTTTAAAACTCTAACAATTGTGTCATGAATGAGCCCTTTGGGGATCAGCAGTTTGAATGAATAGTGTGGTTCAACAGAGAAATATCAGTGGATTAATGTTTCCAGATAGCTAATATGGCAAAGGGCTAGTGGTTTAACGTAATTTCTTCATTTCACTGCTTGTTCATGTTGACTGTGCCAATATGGGTCCAATCAAATGTTTGTTTGTTTTTTTTTTTTTTACAAGATGTACGCTTCTCTCCAGTTTGTTGACCAGTCAATCATATGTCTAAGAATAAAATGTTTGCCATTGTGATGGGTTCATGGGTTTTAGTGATAAAAAAAAAAAAAAAAAAAAAAAACCCTCTACTTATTTCCTTGAACAATGGTGTATGTTATTAAATAACCTCCTTACATAAATATCCATAATAGTAAATTAATACTATACAACTCCTGTTTGTCCCCACACAAGGCAATAAAGTTTATGATCACAGCAAATGCATAGGTGTCATATGACTCCAAGCCAGAAGGCATTCTGCCAGAAAGACAGGAAGTGATGGATTACCTTGACTGATGAATCTCTTAAATGGATGCACCTTACTTAACCAACCTCACCTGTCCCTGACACAATGACGTACTCCATCCAAGATGATTAATTAAGCAGATGTTATTGAAAATGTCTTCATAAGGCAGTGTTCTCTTATCTATTGACAAAACATAAGGCAAAGGACTAATCCAGATTCTAAAGTATTATAGCTACACAAATTTGCAAGCATGCAACATTGTGAGTGTAACTACAAAGTAGCCTATGGGATTTTTGGTGCAATATGGAAACAAAAAATATATATGAAATATATCTAAAAAAAAAATAAACACACTGTGGCTAATTCCAAAAAGATGTAACATAAGGAGGTTATGTTGATGAGTACAAAACTCAAACTAATTATCTGAATTTTGTCTCTGTATTTTGTACATTGATGCAATGTACAAAATAAACTTAATATATGAAAAATAGATTCCAGTTAACCCTCCTACTGAAAGATGTGCTGGATTTCATCCTCAGATTTTGTGATTTATTAATTATTCTTCTATACATGTCTTTTTGAAAATAAACAAAATACACAGGGTCTGATTCTAAAAAGTGTTATCATAGGGAGATTAAAAATGATACTATATTGCCTTGTCTAATATGACTTGGTCCTTTGTGGCATTAGCCATGTGAAGCTGCTTCAAAGCATCCATTAATGTCTTCCTCTTGATAAATGTCATGTGTAGAATACTGTATCTCTGGTGGCAGCTAGGCCAAAAGGATGAGGAGACAGAGATTGAGTAAACAGCCAGATGTGTCAAGCTCTATACTAAACAGCAGGTACTCTTGAGTTATGTACTGTAGTCCTAAAATGAGTTGATTTAATGCTGTTAACTCCTGAATTTGACTTTCTTTGCTTGTTAATGTTCCAGCAGCTTCACAACAAATGTCTTTCCCCTCCCTCGACTCTTCAATGGAGAAAATGAAACTAAAAACATGTTATTGTCTGATTCTAACAATGACAATGATACGTTTTGTTTTGACACCACCATTTGAATCAGTACATCTAATAGTATAGTTATGGCTTTCCTATTTAACCTCCCCCATTTAACTGTGATTATTACATTTCTTTCAAGCTTTTGATAAACATCTATTCTTCTGAAACAGACCTTAAATATCACCCTTCTCTAAACATTGTACAATGACATTTTGGATATAGATGGCTATCAATCCTGAATTAACAAAATTGTGTGAGACAATCACTTGGCCGTAGACTTATGAGGCTAAACCCTGGATGAAAATGGATATTATCCAAGTTCCCGTCTTTGTCATGTTATCATGCATCATACAGAATGTAATGTGTGAAGATAAATTGCCAGTATGGTGCTGAGGGGATTGTGAAACAGGAATTCAACGTTGCAGAAAATATATGTGTTGTGAAGATTGCGTGAAAATGAGTGGGGTTTACCATATGGAATATTCATAATAATGTTACCTGCATATTGACTGGCTTGCTTAATGTAACTGCCTTTAAATCATTTTACAATTGATCCTGTATCAAGATGCTACATAAATACAATTTTCAGTGACCCCAAAAAGTTAGTCTTAGTGTCAGCCACGACCCCTATTTTGCATGGCCACCTAAAGCAACTGTTTTGTTCTTTTTCCTTGTAAGCCAAGCTTAGACATCTGACAGTATACTGTATACATGATTCATTAAGAAAGTGCTTCATGGTTATTTATGATATGCTAACTAGCTGTATGATGTGCTAATCATTAAGCAACATATACATTTGGACTATCTCCAGGTGTCTTTCTCTTTCACTTTTCCCTCAGGCGGAATTGTTTTCTTTTTGCTTGCTTATGCAGCAAGCATCAGCACATTTACCAGTGTCAGAAGCTGTTATTGGGAAGGGCTAAATGAGAGAACATTGTCTGTGTCAATATGCAGATGCTTGGTAAGAGAAAGTAAAAACATAATCAAGCACACTTTTATTAAGATCATTAAGCATGGTTAGTTGTTTTATGAAATGTAGTCTTTAATTTCCCTACATGAATATCTAATATATTGTTGTATATATAGTGATAATGGAAACTAACATAATTCTCAGAACACAATGTTCATGACTGAGGTAGTCTTGGGTCAGTGTTGAGTACTGCCCCTCTCCAACTCACAACTGCTGTTTTTTTGTTTTATTTTCTTTCAGAATGAAGCACATATGCCTGTTTGAATCAGAATTATACACTTGGCAATAGAAACATTTGTTTGACAGGAATATAACAGTAAGAGTGCAAAACAAATACATTAGATTGTCTCAGTTTTTATGGCAAATTAGTTGCGATTTTGCTACGTGCTTTTGACAATCCCAATGTCTTTCGTATAATTAAAATAATAATAAGCACTCCTGTGTGTACCAGTATGGATAGGTTGAAGTTTCCAAAAGGGAATGTTCTGCTGGACAGTAGATTCTTATTCAAGATTATTTGTATTGTTAATATAAAACCACAGTGTGAAAATTTGCTCTATATTTCAGTTTTTTTTTTTTTCCTGAAATGCTTCTGAACTGTTTGTTCTTCTTTATTCCAGTACTCTTTAGTAATTTGAGTTTAGTATTAAGAGTGACAGAAGATGAAAAGTTTGTATTAAGTTTGCCTGAACTTTGGCCAATTGTTTAATAAAACCCTGTATTGTTTAGAGTTACATCTGATTCTGGGTTTTCGCATGAGACGAAGGTTGATTGGTGTTCAATTACTTCCTCTGCACAGACTACAGACAGCTTTGTTTTATTTAGATTTATAAACAGCTTCAAAACTCCTTAACAATAAAACAAATTGCTTTGCAAAAGTTCCTGTTATCTGGAGGTGTCCATCCTTGTTAAATCCAGGGGCCCTTTCCCAATATTTCTGCAAATGTCATACAGTCTCAAACATTGAAATTCCACGTGGTTTTGCTTCTTTATTTTCACACTCAGCAAAGATTATGATCTTATTTTTAAGATGATTGTGCTGCTATGCTTGTAGTAGACAGATTTGAAAGAAAGCCATATAAGGGTGATACATACAATAACACATGTGTTTTTTTTTCCTCTTCAAATACTGTACATACTTTAGAATGAGTTTCTCACAGGCGCTAAAATACACATTGCATGTGATTTTCTTTTTCTAACAAATTCTATCGTAATCAAGAATTGTCCTCAGCTTTTATTGCCTTTTAGCTAAAATGAGAAACTTTGAAAACCTATTTATCAACCAGCAAGATTTATTTTCGACGTCTCTTTAAAGAAGCCTGTAAGCAATGCTTGAATAGTTGTAATAGCTCTTTGCTTGCATGCATTGGACTGAATTTGTAATTACCTGGAAATGGCCTGTACCATAACATTACAATGTATATACATCAGGTAACAAAATATTATTCATAAGGCCATTTCTATGTAATTATACAGTTACTGGGTATTTGCAGGGACTGTTGGTAATTACACCCAGCAACATGACGTGCTATCATCAATTACATCATTTTAATTAAACATTTATTTTTTTAAGTGTTAAAATACAGATTTATTTTGAAAGATGTAGCCCTGTGACACATATAAATAATTCACTTAACCACTTATTTTAAATTTAAATTGTCTCAAGGTTAACAGCATCAGTGCCTGCATTTATCCTAGGATTCAACTTTGCAGCAAAGCATTTAAAACATCTGGAACAATAGAAACTGTATCACAACAATGCAGCACATCTACTACAGAGTAAGTTCTGTCCTACTAGGTCCTTGAGAATGCATGTACAATAAAGTTGGAAATTGTGCTACATGGTTAGAACATAATGTAGATGGCTGAAGTAATATTGGACAAAGATCAGACACAGGGAACGAATGCAAATATTTCATAACAATGAATGATTTATTACACCAAAGGCCTGAAACTGGGGAGATATTTACCATGAGAATAGAGATAAACTACTTAAGCTTTACTTAAGGGGCTCTTGGTGATGCAGATCCCATTCCAGCTTCAAAGACCCAATGTACTGTAACTGCAATGGTCCAAATATTAATCCTGTTAAGAGAGAGTTAGGAAAAAAAAAAGATGGGTCGGGTTAAGTTGCAGTGTACACTCCAAATAGCAATTATTTTGTTCTGTTTTTAATTAGCTCCTACAATACGTTTTAGTTCTAACCACACCCCTCTGTGAGTGTAACTCCTCCCCCACGCTGCATGCAAAGAACAGAGTTCATTGAGTTGGAGCAGCTGACAGAGTGAAAGGGAGTACAGCTGAAGTGAGAGGGTTAGACAAAATTAAGAAACTGTTAAGAAGCCAGTAAAGGAACCAGGAAAGGGTTATGTGTAAATGACATGTGTGCCTAGAGTTATGTATGACTAAATGAGTTCACAATAAATAAATAAATAAATCTGTAATAATGTACAATATAGAATAATACAAATAAATACATACATAAAGAAATACATACATAGATAAATAATTAGTTAGAGAAAATTGATGGGTTAGAATTTTGAAATCTGAAATTGGACAAATACACATTGACGCAAACTTAGTAACTCCTTAGTTTTCTATTTCATATTCTGTTTTGCCAAAATAGCTGGTGGACCTATTCCTGAGTCATGATGTTGTGAAAACGAGCCATGTTGTTACAAATAAAATTTAAACGTTACAAATTGATTTGTTATTATGGAGCAGGAACCATTGTCACCACTTTTGACAATCTACAACCAATAATTGATTCATTAACTCAGAGTTTGCTGTTTTCACTTTCTATGAAAAAAATTACTGGATATACACTGAACAAAAATATAAACACAACTTGTTGGTCCCATGTATCATGAGCCGAAATAAAAGATCCCAGAAATTTTTCATACGCACAAAAAGTTTATTTCTCTCAAATGTGAGCATGTGGCAGAGCAGAGCTCTGCCCTTTATAGATTGGCAGGGATGGGGTTAAATTCCCCCACCTGCCTGGGTTTATTGTGTTCAGATGGCTGGGGTTGATTGGAGTCATTAACGCTCAATCAGCACCCAACCACCTGACATAAAAGGAGGCCTCGGATTCCCATTAGGGAGAGGAGGAAGCAGAGGAAGCAAGCTGGTGTTTGTGCTTGGTGGTTTTTTTGGTTTGCTGTTTTTTGTGTTCTTGAATTTCTGTTCCAGTCAAGGCATTGCCCAGCCTGGAAACCTTTATTTTGTAAGTTTTGCTTTGTGTTTGTTACTTGTGCTTAAATACCTTTGTTCTGGCCCTTATACCCTTTTATTTTGTGTTTATTTATAATAAAGGTATTTTTTTTTGAACAGCAGTCTGTCTCTGGGCCTCTATCCACTCGCTAGCCTTTCACAGCATTTCTTCTTTGCCAGGAAAATCCATCCACATAACAGGTGTGGCATATCAAGAAGCTGATTAAACAGCATGATCATTACACAGCTGCACCTTGAGCTGGGTACAATAAAAGACCACTCTAAAATGTGCAGTTTTATCACACAACACAATGCCACAGATGTCTCAAGTTTTGAGGGAGCGTGCAATTGGCATGCTGAGTGCAGGAATGTCAACCAGAGCTGTTGCCAGAGAATTGAATGTTCATTTCTCTACCATAAGCCACCTGCAATGTCGTTTTAGAGAATTTGGCAGTACGTCCAACCAGTCTCACAACCGCAGACCATGTGTAACCACGCCAGCCCAGGACCTCCACATCTGGCTACTTCACCTGTTGAACTGTCAGAGACCAGCCTCTCGGACAGCTGATGAAACTGTGGGTTTGCACAAACGAGGAATTTCTGCACAAACTGTCAGAAACCATCTCAGGTCTTGACCTGAGGCCCATTGTCGTGCCATTCATCCGCCACCATCACCTCATGTTTCAGCATGATAATGCATGGCCCCATGTCTGTATACAACTCCTGAATCTGAAAATGTCCCATTTCTTCCCTTGCCTGCATACTCACCAGACATGTCACCCACTGAGCATGTTTGGTATGCTCTGGATCGATATGTACGACAGCGTGTTCCAGTTCCCGCCAATATCCAGCAACTTCGCACAGCCATTGAAGAGGAGTGGGACAACATTCCACAGGTCACAATCAACAGCCTGATCAACTCTAGATACTGACTGGTTTTCTGATCCACGCCCTCCCTTTTTTTTAGGGTATCTGTGACCGACAGATGCATATCTGTATTCCCAGTCATGTGAAATCCAGAGATTCAGGCCTAATGCATTTATTTCAATTGACTGATTTCCTTTATATGAACTGTAACTCAATAAAATCTTTGAAATTGTTGCATGTTGCATTTATATTTTTGTTCAGTGTAGTTTCCATTCTTCAAACTTCAGTGCAGGAGTCTGTTCTGTGGCAGCACTCTTTAATAAAGTTAACTTCAGGTAATTTCAAACATGGGTAATATTATAAATGGGTTTTCATAAAACTGTACAACTGCTATGTTGCTGACACTCTTTGAATATAAAAATATAAACTAATAATAAAACATAAAACAACACCTGCTATCCCATCATCTTTCCAGAGAGATGCATTATCCGAAAAGCATGAACAGACCTAGGGGGGGAAATAAGAGTGGGAAACAGTGAAGATACAGTTCTAGGGGGAAAATGACTCCCATTACTATTTTTTAAGTTCTAACCTTACTTACTGATTTCTTGAATAGTATGGGTTTGGATCTGACAGCTTAGATTAGACGCATTCTCTTTCTGTTTAGATCTAAGGTTGCTGTACCAAAAATAATAATAGAAAATATTAACCTTTAAGAGACTTGAGATGTCTACAAATGACTGAGTGTATGAGAACTTGCGTTTTCTGACAATTCCACTAAAAGGCATAAAGTATACATTAGTTGGGATCCCAATTCAATAACGGTTGTACTTGTGTTGCTTCCAAGTTGAAGGTAAATCTGGATTTCAAGATGTAAAACTAATTTTCTAATAGCGATAGTGCCCTCTCGATGATGTCTCTACTGTGTGATAGCTGACCTTGACTTTCGATAGTGCCCTCGCCTTCGGCTTGGGGACGCATGACTCCCATCACAGTTAACTATCAAACAGTAGAGCCATCGTTGACGGGCACTATCACTTAAATATAACAGTGCATTTGTTAATAGTGACAGTATAAGTAGCCAGAACCCAGAGAAAACATGTACTGCTATGTTTGTTTCACTTTTATTAGAAAGGCTTGAGAATCTAACTCGCTTTCTTGAATCTGAAATACTATGTGTCTCAATGTTTCTCCTAAAATGTCTATTGGAAAACAAAAGTAAAAACAAATCATACATTTCAAACACTGCACTATTTCACAAACATAGAGCTGTTAATAGAGAAATACATTTTACTTGTACATGTGAAACAGCCGAGACAAAAAAAGAACAACTCAAAAAGGTTACCTGTTTTATTACATTCTGAATGTAATATTGCACAACATACTGAGATATATTTGAAGATGTTCATATTCGCAAAACAATAATCTGAATCCTGCAAGTGCCTGATCTCAAAAGATAACAACACTGGTTTTAAGACACACGTTTATTTATGTGGATATGAGCTTCTTCAGATAAATATGTATGGGCAGGCTTTTCTTTTTTTTTTTCTTTTACTGAAATATATCTTGTTTGATATATTTCTCATTTGTTTCTCCGATAGTGGTTTTAGGAAAAACATCTGACACATATATCAGATTTTAAAAAAGGAGGAAACAAAATCCTCAAGCATTAAGAATGTAAGAAACGCAAATTCTGTTTGTGAATATAAAAAGGACGTGCATGTACTCTGGTCTATAAAGAAAGAAAGTCTATAAAGAAACAACAATTCTTAATACCTAGGCACCTAATATCATTGTCCATCATCTTAGATATTGCATGCCATTCTGTGTGATAACATTATTGGCATCATTGAAGAAATGCAATAATTCATGAGTTGACAAAGCAACAGCTCTTAAAGGAATTTCAATAGGCTTTTAAATGTGTTATAATAACCTTGTTATTGCAGATGAAATTGTAGGTTGTCAAAAAAAAAAAGAAAAGTTTTTTTTATTATTTTTTATTTTTTTATTTTTATTTACCTGTCTAATCAAATGCCATCAGGGAAAATTACTGAAATTGAAATCTGCAGAGAATGGGGGGGGGGGGGGTATTTTTGAAGTATTTTTGAGTACATTAGGGAAAGTGGAGTGTGGAGAAGCTTGATAGAACATTCTGTTTTATTATTAGATTAGGTAATTATACAATGGCAGGGTACAAGGCAAAATCCATTTTTCCAAAGAAAAATGTTATATAATTCTGTGTAGAATTTTCCTGGTTTTAGTAGTTTTACAGTCTGTTGTATTTTTGTGTTATTATTTGGTTATATGTTGTCATTAATAAAATAAACACATCTGACATTTTTGAGTATTTTTGTTTCTTATTGCAATTGGGCTTTGATACATAGCATACATTTCGCCACAATGATATTTACACATTTCTGAGTGTGTGAGTGTGTGTGTGTGTGTGTGTGTGTGTGTGTGTGTGCACGCTTAAAGGTATAATTGAGGTTGGGATTGATCAAATTAGGCCTTGTGCACTCTGTATAAAAACTATAGATAATTTGTAGGCAATTATAAAATATGGACATTATTATTATTATTATTATTATTATTATTATTATTATTATTATTATTATTTACTTACCCACTGTCTCCCAAAAGCCATCCAGCACCAGTATCTCCACTGGCAAAGCGATCGCCGATATCATAATTCGGCCAAATGAAACTGTCATGCGTACTCCCAGAGTTTCGACGAATGATAGCATCTAACACAGACATTTTGGCATCTGAGATTACTTGAATGTTAATGCGATCGCCAATATCACAATTTGCCCAAATGAAACTGTCATGCGTACTCCCAGGGTATGGATGAATGATAGCATCTAACACAGACATTTTGGCATCTGAGATTACTTGAATGTTAATGCGATCGCCGATATCATAATTCGGCCAAATGAAACTGTCATGCGTACTCCCAGGGTATGGATGAATGATAGCATCTAACACAGACATTTTGGCATCAGAGATTACTTGAATGTTAATGGAACAAAAACCTTTCCTGCATATGTACAGATACTCATTCTTAGCATGGGACAAAATTGGTATTTGAGATCCATCTATGGCTCCAAGTACTTTTGGCAAACCACATAAATTGTAGAAGTGAGTCATTATCCTATTTCTGAGGTTGTCAGGAAAGTGTATGTAGTCATCAAAGTGGTTACACAAACCAATAGAAACTTTGAATACACATCTCCAAAAAGTGGCCTTGCTTATACCATGACAGTCACCTACTGCTCCCTGAAAGCTAATGCTAGCACAGAACCTGGTAACACTTGCAATGGACTGCTTCGACAGGGCAAGGAGTTGCAATCTACAGCAGCAGGAAAGCTCTGGGCTCTCAAAGGCCTGCAATCCACTACCTGGAGCAGCAGCCATTCTGAACTCTCTTGAGGTTTGACTCCTCACTACCACCAGGAAAGCTCAGTGTCTGAGGCTTGTAATTATTTCCAGTGCAATCAGTGAAGAACATTGCCAGGACTGTTTTATAACATCAATTGCTGGGATTATTTTATTTATTTATTTATTTTAAACCATTTTTTAATTATGACTTCTGATTTCACTTGAAAGCTATGCAATGCTTATCATGTAGTATGTTTATTGTAGTGAGCTGTACAGCTCAACAGTTTCACCTGTGAGAAATGTAGTCTAAACCAAGAACTGACAGAGAAAATCTATTCATTAGAAGAACATATATCCACCCTTATATCGTTAAAACTGAGAAATTGATTTTCTGCAGAAGTTTAATAATTCTACCTATATAGGACCTTTTAATCTCAGTGGTGAAGCTTTAGAGGGGCTCTCTGTTCTAGCTGATGCTGTGTTCAACTTGGGGGTTCCCTCTTCCACACCAGAGGCTCCCCTGCACTAGAGGACAGCATGAAGAAGCTGCTTGTTCATCACAACCAGTGAATAAAGATCGCTGAGTGTCTGTCAGAAGGGGATCAAAGACCAGGAATTCTGCACCGATAGCCTGGAATACTAAGATTAGTAATAGATTTGAGCTTATCATTCATCACAAAGAACACAAAGCCACTTCTAGCAAGGTGCTCTTAGTGGGTGACGCTATTATTAGGAATGTCAGCCCAGCACAGACAATGTCTGTTGAATGTTGTCCTGGTGCCAGAGTCCTTGATATTACTGCCAAATTGGAAAACCTGATTACAGACCAGGGTCAAGCATCTACATTAATTGTCCATGACATTTGGTTCAGAGAATCTGAGATTCTCAAAAATAACTTTAAATCACTTTGTCAAGAGGCAAAACAATTATGTGACAATATAATGATCTCTGGTCCTCTAGCTGTTGTTAGGAGGGGGTGAAGCTTTTGGCAGACTCTCTTCTCTTAATCCCTGGCTAGCTAAATTGTGTGCTTCTGAGAATCCAGGCTTCATTAGTAACTGGGACAGTTTCTGGGAGAGACCTGGGTTCTTTAGAAGAGACGGTCTGCATTTAAATAAGAGAGGCTCAATTCGATTAACAGAAAATATAGAGAATTAGTGTAAAAAATTCTGATTTATTATATTATCAAGTGTGCCCCAAACACCTGAACCATTCAATCAAATCTTACAGTGTATGCATCTAAGGGGGTTTGAAAGGTAAAATAATTGAAGTTAAAATATCACACAATTCACAGCATGTATTGCCTTTTAATAGACCCAGTGGTGTTTGTTTTATTAATCTCGATATCCCTTCTACCTCTGCCCAACTGCATGTTCCTGCACGTAGAATTTTAAATCTGGCTTTGTTTAATGTTAGAGCTCTGTCTAAAGCTTTGCAAATTAATGAATTTATGAATGACTGCAATCTAGATATTCTCTCTATAACCAAAACTTGGCTTGAAGTTGATGATAATATTTATTTGATTGAGGCTTTTCCTCCAAGTTGTTCTTTTTTCAGAAAGCACGCTCTCTTGGGATGGAAGGTGGACTTGCCACTATCTTCCGCACTGAAAATAAAATGAGCAAGGGATATTTGTCTTTTAAATTGTTATCTTTAACATTGAATATCAAATGACCTGTTCTTATTGTAATTATATGTCATCTGCTTAAGCCAAATGCAAACCCAGTACAACCTCAATGCATGTCTGAAATACACACTGTACTTCAGTTAGGGGGTTGAAGTAATGTGATTATTCAATAGTACATAATCTTATATTATATTTAATTGTGATGATAATGACTGATGTCTAAAAACAAAAGAAACCAAAAAAAAAAAAAAAAAAAAGCTGCTGGCAGTGTCACAACTTTCTATTCCCAGATGTGACACTTGGTATTCGTTCTGCTGAATGAGATGGCTGCTGGCAGATGTTCTTCTGTGCATGGCAAGGCTACACCTCAAAGCAGAGATGTCAGACAGACTTGATGAGTTCAGTCGCACTGGAAGGTTTGTTTCTGACATTCATGTACAGAGTGTCAGGCCACAGAAACACAAAGTAAAAAAGAAGATGACAAAATTCATCTGTGATTCATAGTGCGTTTGGCTTCTAAAAACCTCAGGGTAGGTTTAGATGTGACCACTACAGACTAAACATACTGTATACCACTATTTATATCACATGTGAAAAGCAGAAACAACTTCAGAAGGTCAGTGTATCCTTATCTAAATGTAGTCATGCAAGCGAGAATTAGTCCTAGAAACATTTTTAAATACTTTTGCACCCAATGCCTGTCAGTAGTGAACAGCAAAAAATGTTGATCTATACATGCTCATAAAATGCCGTACACTCGAAACCTTTAACAATCCTGTTCAGATGAAAAATGACTACACTTTATATTATACACAGGGGACATATTTCTTTTTTTATTATTTTACCTGAGGTGTTTAAGATTTTTTTTGTTTTGTTTGGAACTGTGTTTGCCCATTGGGTGATTTGTATGTCTAGTACAATGTTTACCTGCAAGTTTGCTTTTCCACAGTTAGTGGAGGCTTAAGGTGATGAAAAAATGAACACCTAGCTATCAAAATTGCCCTGAACTCTGTCACACATAATGTGCCAATCACTTCACCTGTAAAGGCATGTCACATCCATCAAAATAGAAATACAATCTTAATTTTTAAAATGGTAAGTAGCTTCAGATGTAATTTTACTTCATACAAGCTGTTTAATGGTCACCACATCATGTCATTTCTTTTGAAATATGATTTACTTAATATTCAAATTGGGTTCTATAGTCACAGATATTAAAAGATTGATTCTAATACCGAGAAAACATATTATAAATCAGTATTGGAGCAACATAACTCAAAACCAGAAAGACGGAACATAATTAAACCTATTGATACTTTGCTAGAACAAAATGATTGCTTTAAACACCATCAGTATATGCCCTTTAAATCAACATGATCATTTTCCAAACCAGGTGAGACCCAGAGCTGTTGAATTAGTGAGGTAACAGCAGCCTTTTCTGCACAAACAAAGATTGGGGTGGACAGATAGTAACACAGAATGTCAGGTCTCTATTATTAGTGGTTTTTCAAGAAGCAATATATTGAATGTTGGCAAGATCTTGCAGTAATCTTGGATTACCTTACCTAAGGTAATGGTAGTCCAGGAATTATAATCTGTGAAACTAGCCTGGAGTGTCCATTAGAAGTCTACAGCTAATCTGATGTATCAGTGTTAGGTATACAAGCCTGTAATGGTTGAATAGAGTTATAGTGCTTTGCTGGGATTCCTGGAGATTCAATTGGGATGTCAAGCACCTTGCAGTGCTTGACATGCAGTGCAAAAGGTCCTATGGGTAGCACAGAAATTGATATAAATAAAGACTATTGTCTTTTTTCACAGACATTGATTAGCATCAATCATGAACTACCTTACCTGAGATAACCTCCCCCATTTATAACACTCTTTGGTTATAACGCTCATATTGTGTGTCCCCCGAGACCCCCGTTATAGCGAGGCAGCACTGTAGTTACTTAGTAAATACATGTGTACGTAAACCTAATTAAAACTGTATTATGCATTGTTGCAATAAACTTAATGTGTACTTGTTTTTGCATGACACGAACCTAAACATAACTCTTAATCTAACCTTAACCCTTTTCTGATACAATTGTGTACTTACAGATACAAGGTGCAAAAAAATTCACACGTTAAGTACATTGTAACTAGGCATAAAAACATTTTAATAATGTGTAAAAAAAAAACTAGTATTTACTATCTAACTACTAAGTAAATACACAGTAATCAGAGGCACAATGAAAAGTATTATCAGCTGTATAGTAATAGACAATTTAATTATTGTTTCTCTTGTCAGTAGATTTGTATTATGCTCCTTATTACCATTCATCTTCTGATAGGTGTTGTTGAAATGTAGATGTTATTCTCAGCACTTTCTCCAAGTATAAAGGTTGATCTTTTTTTACACAACAATTGACCTTTGCAAAGTGAAGGAGTTTCTTAAGGCATCAGATGCTGATACAAGTATTATTGCTTAACATTCACAAAACACTGTCATATTATATTACATGTATTATCAGGCCCTGTTCTGGTTTATAAGTGAGTTTGTCAATCCTAGAAAGTATTGTTACAGCATAAAGATTTCCTGTTTTTAATATATGGCATGCGTTACACAACGTGTCATCCTTGGATATGACAATTTGATTAAACTCTCTTATAAGTTATGCTATGCAAAATATAACAGTTGTAGCAGGACTTGGAACAGTAGTTAAAACCTTATTCTTGCACCGTGCACAGTTACAGTCTGCCGTTTAAAGATTTTATGCAGTGGCTTACCGGGAAACATATTGCTCATATTCTTATTTTTATATAGTTACTGTTCATTTCTGAGAGATTTTACAGGAATGTTTCCTGATCCCAAGTCATACAAAAATGGTGCCTGTTTGATTAGACACAATAAACCCTCCAGCACCTCTACTCACAGGGTACAATATTGTACCTGTGAGGAAACTTTTTAAAACCCTTTTTTTTTTTTTTTTTTTTTTTTTTTTGTGGATCTCTGGAGTAAATTTGGGATTTCACAGACCAAAAAGCTGCAGTGAAATAACAAATATAACTAAAGAAATCGTATTTTAAATTTGATGTCCAATCTCTAAAATGGGATGACTTCTTCCATAAGAACTTCAACCCAGATATCTAAGGCATTATGGACAATTGTAAAAAGGTATAGTGGACAAAAACGACCCAAAATGTGGTTGCTTGTGGATTTACATCTCAAAATTACATAATATGCTGTACAGTACTGCACTTTTTATTGTAGAATACCCAATATTTTGCATTCCTTCTCTGCCATCCATTTATTGCCTCAGTGCCTTTTGCCCACATTTTGTTCTACTAAGCAAAGGACCATTCACTTTCAAGACTTGGCTGGCATGCAGGCCAGTTAAATCCTCTTGAACATTATCCTGACCTTTGAAGACTAATATGAAGAGCACAATGACAATCAAACTGCTAACCTCTACCTTATTCAGGGTTGCTAACCCCAACCCAATTCATTTTTCAGTAACACTAACATTCTAAACCAAACAATTATCTTATTTAAAACCATAAATTTAAATAATTGGTTTCGTTTTGTAAAGATGGATTGTGAGCATTGTCACTTAGGTAACTCCCCTGGTAGTCTTGCAAGCCAATTTTTTGTAGTTATATGAATTCAGTTCAATAAAAATGTACTGATTGTTGGTAACTCAGCATTCATATAATGTTGCCTGTGCAGTTATCCAAAACATTAAATGGGCATGTTTACAGCTGAGGATCCAACAGACATACCCTGACTATATTTGCCCAGGATTTTCAACTATATTTGATAAGTAAAAATGCAATTTTCATGTGCAAATGTGTGTGAAATTAAATACACACGGAAGGGCAGATTTACAATGTAAGATTTTATAGTGACCACATTTATTTACTATTGTATTGCATGTTCTGGTAAAAGAATATTGCAAAGAGGTTTATAAAATGGGATGTCTAGTTGGTTAAGCTTTTTGTGCAGAGACATAATCCTAATCTCTGTATTTATGGGATATGCTTCTGCAGGTACAAAAGGAAAAAGAGGTCAGCCACATCAAGATGTACAGTAATGAAGAAAAAAAAAACATGAACAAGAGATAATGGGAAACATGCATGTGTGACTGTATAACTATGAATGTGTAATTACAAAAAAATGTTTACTTCCAACTTCCAAAATATTTTAACAACACAACCATTAATGTAGTGAAGTCATTTAATGGAAAGTGAAACTAAAAAGGTTTGTTTCCCAAAGTATTTAAGACAGTTATGTTTTGAAAATAAGGATATATTAAACTGTTTGGGTAATGGAGCAACCTTAGGAGTTCTAAGTGCAAGTCAGTGTCCAATAAACCTTTTTTTTTTTTTTTTTTTGCGTCTTTGATATAGATTTATGTATGGAAATTTGATAAAGTGCCTTTCTTCATATGTGTGTTAGATTTCATTATCAAATGCATTCTTTTAGCTAAGAGGTCAGCAGTGTAGGCTATTGAACCCTCATTAGTTCAGTTAGCGATCCTCTGGGAGGTTAAAGTGAACCACATTTCTTTTTAGGTTGCTCACTTCCACAAAACATTAGGACTGCCTTTTTGGATTTATCACCTATGTTCAGTCATTCATTCTGACATATCCAAAGACAAACTGCTTGTCATATTCAATTAATAAAACTTCATACATCCGGCCTATTACAATTCTAATTGAAGAATTTGTTTTACAGAGTTCTAAAATGACATCCTTTATAGTGTATTTGGTCTGTATCTCTACTGATATAAGCCTTTGCTGATTTTTTGTTTTGTTTTGTTTTGCATGCTTTGTCAAATGTGTATTTGGTATTCATTCTTCTTTATAGTATTTAGTTCACAATTATAGTACTATATTGCAGTACAGGTAAAACAGAAAAAGATCTGAAAGTCCAAACTAATAAAAATGATGTATTGAGTAAAGGTTATCCCAGCTTTTAAATGCTAATTATTTGTTATCTGGTCTCTAAAAGGGCACAGATCTGTTATTTACAACAGCCATCTACCTATAACCCAGTAAGGACCTGTAACCACTCTGCCTTGTAATAGCACATGAATTCATTTAATAAGTGAAATGTGGATGGGCAGATTTTAAACAGGATTTCTGTCTATGCAAATTGTAGCATATTATAAAATATTAGATTAAAACAGGGAAGGGGTTTATATACTAAATACCAGCAGGGTGGGAGCTGCAGGAGAGCCTCATAAACAGAAATACAATGAAAGGTCGACTTCACACCACCTACTTATAATAATAATAATAATAATAATAATAATAATAATAATAATAATAACATTTACAAATAATATGAAATACTAGGATTGGAGAACAGAGAATTTTGGATGTCACTATCATGTGAATTCCGCTGTAATCCATAATTTAGTTGTATGCTTCCTCTGTGGAGTTTGTATAGCCTTAGGAAACACAAACAAAAGCACTTGTTTTTTTTCTTCAAATTGTAGCAATTATTTGCTCCACAGAATTACAAATGCTAAGACAATAAGACATCAACATTGTACTGCACAGGGAAATGCATAACATGTATAAGCATGGCACTGATGGTTAGAGAAGTAAATTTGGACCCACAAAAGGTCATGCAGTTGCGTCTGAAGCTATTGTTAAATCCATGCAGATTTCTCAAGTGAGATACTTCATTTGGTCTAAGGGTCAGCAGTTTACACTGTTACACTGCTTTAGGCTTCCATACTGGTGACTCAGACACAGCATGAAATCATATAACAGGTCCAAGGACTTATTCTAAGTATAAAATGAAATTCTCACCACACACAAAAGTAACATTGAAAGCAGCCCTACATTTCCATGGTGTTGTACTATATCAGATGGTTTGCTTTTGATACAGAAAAGTTGCTCTTTATATAGATAAAAGACCTGCTGTTTGAAACTCACCAAACACCTATTTAAATACAAAGCTCAGTCAAGGGCCAAAGAGCAATCCAAGGTCCATAATCATAATCATACTTTGCATGTTGCTTGACATGTTTGTATAAAAGGGTAAAGTCCAGTGATTCCTACCTTTGCAGATAAGAGGAACTTTTTGGGGTAATGGGTAAAGTCGCAGGGTTAACATAAACAAACCCGCACCTCTTCCCTGATTCTCAACTACCAGTGAGCTTTCTGTCTGCTTTCGAATCTCTTGATAAAACCTTGCTAACTAGCAGGCTGATGACCTCTCATTTGGTCATTAGTGAGTTTCACAAACCATAGACAAAATGAAAGAAACGATTTTTGATGTTTATAGCAATTGCCACAATACATCAGTAAAATCTAATGACAAAAGGTCAAAGACGACTCTGGTCACTATCGCTTGCCCCAAAACTTAATTTTCTGCTGCTGTCTATGATCGTGCCGGATATAAACTACAGTGCCGGTACTGTATGTGCCATTAAATAGTCAAGATGACAAGAATGTGTGGTTGAACGATACAGACTCTTTTGAGTGTACAGGACTCTTTAAAAAAGAAGTCCATTCATTTCCAACACAACTAGCACCTGAAATTAAATCATGTTAAAAGCTTGGTCATTCGTGGTGGGATCTTCGGTTGAAACCGGTGTTGCTTTGACAGATAATTAAAAATGAAATATAGCTTCATTACGGCATAGATGAAACCGTGTACCTTATTTGTACAGTGGATATTCTAGATCCATTTTTTATTTCAGTAACATTAGACAATCTGTCAACTAAACATATTAAAGGTGTGAAAATAGTTTAATAAAAGTTATTTAGTAGATTTAGATGTACCATGAACCTAAGCTTGCCAAGATTGAGTTATTACTATCCAGAATACAATGTGATTTTTTTAATGGGTGAGAAAGTGTATGAAAAATCTTTGATGTTTATGGTTTTATGGCTGTAAACTAACGCCACAGGCAATTAAATTATTCAGTTAACACAAAAAACAGAAAAACAATACACACCCTACATATGTAACCGATTGGTTTTAGTATGTGTGCGTTCTTCAACTTCAATTGATATTTTATATGTTTGTTGTTTTCCCCTGTATCCAACAGTTAAAAAAGTCAAGCTATCTTAAGTAAGCTTTCTTGATAGTAAACAGATATAAAGAATGAAAATCAGTCAGCTACTAGTCAGCTGAAGTACACAGTAGATTTTGAAATTCACTTTTGAAAAGCCCTTGAGAAACAGCAATAAAAGAGAGGTGCTGGAACAAGTATTACATTGTCCTATAACCTCCAGCAAAGAATTATCAATACACGTAATACAATACTTTATCTCATTGGAGCTTTTAATTACCAGTTACTCAGAGCTTACAACCACAAATGAATTATTTGTCAGCTGTCCTTTTTTATTGACTTACACTTCATCAAATTAAGCTGTTCTTTTTCTTTAGGGAATTTCAGGGCAAATGTAAAATGAATATTTCCATGTTATTTTTTTTTTTTTATTAGATTTTTACAGAACAGTTTCTTCAAGAAAACTTTGAATACTGGACAGATTTAATATTATGAGTAACCCAAGCAGAAGAATTGACCTATTGTACAACATCAGCGATATATATATATATATATATATATATATATATATATATATATATATATATATATATATATATAAACATAAACATTTAGATTTTTAGAAAAATCAATTAGAATAATTTGTATGTTTGCCATTTGACAGTGTTTTTAAAAAAATAAGAATAACAAAAGTGCTCTACTTTTAATAAGAATATATTTCTATTTTAAACAAACATTTATTTCTTGATTGGATACTAATTTTATAAACATCTTATAAGATCACCCTTATACTAAAATGCATCGCTGTGTACAGTCAGCATGTGTTCCACACCAACATTACTGGCCCACTGGAAAATTCACATTGGGAAGAATGCAGGACTTATGGTAATAATAGCATTTATGGACAATAGTTTGGACTGATCCTAATATAGCACTCTCTTCAACGGTAAGTTTTGGTCTGTTGGTTCACTTATTTGGTACCCAATTTGTGTATCTGTTCAGGTCATGCCTAATCCTCAAAGCCTAGTTTCCACTTCTCTGGATAGGACCCCTCGCTCTCACCATTGAAAGTTTATGTTCTTTAGAAGAATTTGCACCTCTACTTCAAAAAGCACTATGGAAACTCACTCAGGCTGAACAATTTTTGTTTTGATCATTTAAAATACTGTCCAAAGGTCAGCACTCAGACAGAAGTTTCATCAACTTCCACATAAACAATCCTTTTTTACCCTTTTATTAAGGATGCAGTTCCTGAAGTCTGAGATTGGACAGGCTTGAGTTAGGGTTGCCAAAGTATTATTATTATTATTATTATTATTATTATTATTATTATTATTATTATTATTATTATTATTATATATATATATTTTTATTTTGTTTACAGAAAAATGTGGTTGCTTAATTGTAGTTAATATTTGTTATAAAACTGTTGTGGTCAATGGCTTGAAAACAAAGTTCCGAATTGTCTACGTGCAACCCTTATTAAACCCACAGAGCACATTTATTTGCTTCATTGATGCCTTGGGTGAGCCTAAATCATATACATCAATGTGCACTAAAACAAAAATAAGATAAGTTGTCATATAAATACATAGCATGTACCACGGGTCCTAATATATAGTTGTGTTTTGTCCAATTTCAGAACAACAGGTATAAAACAATGATTACAGTTTCACAATGACTTTCTGTCATTAAAAAGTAATTTCACATGTACTTTTCTATTTCAGTATGTCAAATAGAAAAAAAAAATTCAGCCTGACAAAGGACACATGGACTTGCTTAAATATCATATTCTACTTTGATATTTAATGATTTAAAAGGCATCTAAATACAGCTGCCATTTACATCTTTAAATAGGTTCCCTTCCTGGATTTTTACATGTTTTCATAGCTGGAAATACAGTACATACATTCACATGACCAGTTATAAGTTGGATGTTTTGTAATCTTGGTGCACAAAGTCCAATTTAAAAAATGTAAAAAAACATTATTTAGGACAATCACTGTTTATACAATACCAATTCAATAGACCCCTAAAGTATATATAACAGGAAAAAGACACTTTAAAAGGACCATGGACATGGACAGAAGAATTGATTTGAGAAGGGTCTGCCTGTAGATATAGCTGAATAAGGGGTGACTGAGAGTGCAGAGCGAATGAATGTTTCCAGTGGGTGTCTATGATTTCACTGGTATTGTGTTGGTTCTGTCTGTCCTAAATGTTCTCAGGCAGCAAGCAACCAGCAGTCAGGGGCAGGGAGGTAATGCAATGCGTGCAGGGTCAGAGCAAGGAGCTGACCAGGGTGCAGAATAGATAGAAGTACAGAGCCCAGCTTATGACTACTGTTATTGCATTCAGTGTTTTTGTTTTCTGGTACAATACTCAATGTAGCCAGGGGGTGCCAGGGGGTGCACTGGTGAAAGAGGCTGATGTGCTATGTTCAATGCCTGCTACCTGAAATAAAGAGCCATGCTACTGTGGCAGAAACCACTTGCACGCTTCCCAGTACCCTTTCACACAATCCCAGTGCAGGTTAGAGGAACCAGGAATTAGGAAATTAGCCAAAATAAATCATACAGTACAGCCACTTTTATGTCAGATTTTGAGAAAGCTAAGGTTTTCTATTAAATCATTTTCATAGAAACTGTTAAAGGTCAATGCAATTAGCATTAAAGCAGAATCCTCCTCCTACCTGATTTATTAAGCGTGACAAAAAAAAGTTTTAAAGCTGTTTTGTATTTTTATCACAGACCCAGTTTTATTAAAGAGATATTGATTCTAAAGAGCAGACATGTTTTAATGTACTCTTATTTGCCATGTGTTTAATTGTATAACAACATTAAAGTACATTTTAATCTGTAAATTGCCTTAAGATCATTTTAAAAGGATAAGTTATTGCATTTCAACAATTTTCAGTGATTTATATCAATCTAGTATATTATACTAAATAAAATTTTTTAAAAAAGCAAATGTATTCTACATAATATGGCTTTTTAAAAAAAATTTTTAATTTAAATAAGATGTATTACCGAAAAATTTATGGCTATTTATTAAATAATAATAATAATAATAATAATAATAATAATAATAATAATAATAATAATAATAATAATAATTGCTGCATATTACTCTAAAATTAATACACAATACATTATATCCCAAAGGAGCAGATGATATAAAGTCCTAGGCTGACTGTCACTTCGCATGCTAAATCAGCTCTTTATATTTAAGCAATTATAACCATTTTCACACTGATACAGAAACTATATATGAAATACCAATTCGTCGGCAGGGGTTCCATAGTAATAAATCTCTGCCATTTTGAATAAAATAATTGCCATTAAATAATAGCAATGTTATCGTTAAGCTGTGGGTCATCTCTTATTCCCATAACATTGTCCCGGGGGCAGTTTCCAATCTCCTTTAAGACCATGTGTGCTTGCCTTGCTCATCAAGCTTGTTAATTGCTGCAGTGCCTTTGCCTTGGTGCTTGTTATACCCTTAGTTAGTTGTTAGTTTGCACTTCGGTTTTGTTTGGAAAATGTTTGGTATTCTTTGTTTTCCTTGATTGTAAATAATAAGATAATTATTCTTATTCTTATTTGCAGTTTAGTTAAACAAAAATGACAACACTTGGTAAATCTATAATTGTATTGGTTTTAAATAAGACAGAATAAAAAATATCCATGGTTTTATTTTAGTATTGTATAGCATATGTACCAGTATGGAAATCAATTAATTTTCTCATATGCGTGAGCACACAAAGCATTAACAAATTATATAGATTATTAAGTAATTGTAAGTAATTCAAATACAGAAAATTACATACTGTAGGTTTTAGTCTTTGCATACCTTAATGTAATTGTAATGATATTCAAGAACCAGCTTATATGTATATTTATCATTAGAAATTCAGCTGGCTGCGCATTCCAACTTGCTGACAAAATTGAAAACTGTAAAACTGCGACTGTAGCTTGTTTCAGTTCATTAAATTAGAGAACTCGAGATAGAAAGCATGGTGTAGACCAATTGTTTCTTTATTGCACTTTGGGGAGAAAGATATAAGTCGCAGTAAAGCAGAATTCCATTCTAAGTTAAACTAGATAACATTAGCTTCTCATGTGATGTATACTTTAAATTCCAAATTAATGCTGCATTGGAGAATTGTTTATGTATGTTTTTATATTTACTTATACTGAATGTGTGTACGTATAGTATTAGTATGCTGATGTAAGTAATTGTAGCAAAGAAAATCCACTTTGCACATATCATTACTACCATGCAGAAACCCCCTGAAAGTGGTGTACTATATTTTAACTACAAAACAATGCCACGGTGTGTCTTCTTTGAAATCAGCCAGAGCTTGTAGATTGAGAGATGATCTTCCACTGTGTCAAGCACTGCTGTTATGCAGAGATGGTCTCTTAAATAGTTAAATTGTAAAGTGGCAAAACAGGCAGTGTGCTGTAGATTCTGTCACTGTTCACACATGTCACTCTTTTCCTGTCTTAAAGGCAGTCTTACACTCAAAAATCTTGTAAATTTACTCGTGAATGGGGGGTTGGGGGGGGGGGGGGGGGGGGGGGGGGGGGGGGGGGGGGGGGGGTGGGGGGGGGGGGGGGGCTGGGGGGGGGTGGGATGGGGGGGGGGGGGGGGGGGGGGGGGGGGAGGGTGGGGGTGGGGTTGTGGGGAGCACATGGGGGGGGGGGGGGGGGGGGGGGGGTTTGCAGCAAAAACAAATGTGTATGTAAGAACTCTTTCTGAGGCAACTAATTTTTAATTGAAACACACATTCTGCTTTTAAGACTACCTTGGATGTAGACATGACATCAGTGCAGGATGCCTTCCCAGAATCTATCTGGCACTACAACAATGTGTGTAGATTATGCTACATGAACAATGATTTAAACTCAAAGCATTAAAGGCATTCAAACTTCTACTCAAAACTTTCTTTCCATTTTACTACATACTGTACAATATTCTACTATTGAGTGTTATATAGTTACGGATGATTTATAAAGGGTACAACATCTGGATTTACTGTAATGTATACCCATGTTTGTCTGCTTGCATGTGTGATTAACAGTTGTTGAGGTGGGTACCGTCATGTGTAGGACCATTTATGAGAGGTCTGCCCTGAAATCTCTTCATGCAGGCACTGAAGATGGTGTGCCCTTTGTGAAATGTACTGTATTTAGCCTCTCTGTCTGGTAAGATGCTTCACCACTATCTAAAACTCCATCTCTAAAGAAATTAGAGAAGATTCTGAAGGCCGTTTTATGTGGCAAAAGCTGTGCAGACTCCTGTTTAATTTTTTACACAAGTCCTACAGCAAAAGTACATTAACATTTGTGAATGGCATTATAACAATTTAAAATACTGTACTGCTAAAAAAAGTGAGAGTCTCATTCTTGTCATGGTCTCTAACAGGGAAAGTATTAATCACAGAATAATGAGAATGGTATGCCATATGTATTTTGAGGGGCAATTAAAGAACAATAAAAAAAAAGTTTTTAGCCTACTTTTCTTTTTACACCATGTGGTATTAAAGTGAGGCTCTCAACAAACCACAAAATAGTGTCACTTAAACAAAAAATAAATGCAAAGTATATGTGATGCTTGACACCAATACACAAAGTATTAATTTGTTTTAAATGGAAGAATTGGTGAAGATTTATTGCGCCATTTAATATGATTTACTGCCATTAGCTAAGATTACCGCTATTGAAATATAATTTGGTAAGGGCTCATAGGGTTTGGATCCAAGCTAATCTTGTTTTTGTTCTGTAAAGTACAGTCTGATAGCAACCTTTCTTGTAGGACTAAGATAAATGCATTTCACATAAGTGGAGTTTTCCCCGAGGAAAATTTGGCTATGGATGCTAAAGAATTGCAATATCCCAAAGGCATAAGAAACTATTTTAAAACAATATAACTTGGTTTATGGGAAGCCTGCAAGAGGAATGTACGGTAGGTAAACTATTTTTATACACAAAGGGGGTGAATAGTGCTAGACAGTGAGGTCACTGCTCTATTAATGCAAGTATATCTTGTCTTCATCAGACTAATAGCACAGGAGACTATTTCTATTCTCACAATTATACACAGATGCGGTATTGTGGAAAAGGAAGGCTCATCGATCCCCAGAAATTAGAATTATGTATGAGAAAACAAACTAGGTTTCAAATATGTTGTTAATGTTAATGTAAGTCTTAAAAAACATGCAAAGTTTGAGAAACGTTATATGACATTGTATCACACATGCTTTGTAAACAAACCTAAATTTAAGATACGGGGACAAATTACTTCGTGCTGACTGGTTGTCTTAAAAGGTGGGGTTGAAACTGGAGCCACGATATCTAAAAAATTGGTCCATGTTTTGACAAACAATGGATTTGTAAGAAACTTCTCAAACATTCTTTTCAACTGAAGTATTGGACAATAAAGTTATCTTTGAGATCTCATCCCTGGGATATAAAAGTAAGGATCCTCCATTAACAGTGGAGAGTACTGACAACACTTAATTAAAAGTAGGGTCAATTGAAATACAGTGGCTTGCGAAAGTGTTGACCCCCCTTGGCATTTTTCCTATTTTGTTGCCTTACAACCTGGAATTAAAATTGATTTTTTGGGGGTTTGTATCATTTGATTTACACAACATGCCTACCACTTTGAAGATGCAAAATATTTTTTATTGTGAAACAAACAAGAAATAAGAAATTTTTCGTCTCATCTGACCAGAGTACCTTCTTCCATATGTTTGGGGAGTCTCCCACATGCCTTTTGGCGAACACCAAACGTGTTTGCTTATTTTTTTCTGGCCACTCTTCCGTAAAGCCCAGCTCTGTGGAGCTCTGTAAGGCTTAAAGTGGTCCTATGGACAGATACTCCAATCTCCTCTGTGGAGCTTTGCAGCTCCTTCAGGGTTATCTTTGGTCTCTTTGTTGCCTCTCTGATTAATGCCCTCCTCGCCTGGTCCGTGAGTTTTGGTGGGTGGCCCTCTCTTGCCAGGTTTGTTGTGGTGCCATATTCTTTCCATTTTTTAATAATGGCTTTAATGCTGCTCCGTGGGATGTTCAAAGTTTTGGATATTTTTTTATAACCCAACCCTGATCTGTACTTCTCCACAACTTTGTCCCTGACCTGTTTGGAGAGCTCTTTGGTCTTCATGGTGCCACTTGCTTGGTGGTGCCCCTTGCTTAGTGGTGTTGCAGACTCTGGGGCCTTTCAGAACATGTGTATATATACTGAGATCATGTGACAGATCATGTGACACTTAGATTGCACACAGGTGGACTTTATTTAACTAATTATGTGACTTCTGAAGGTAATTGGTTGCACCAGATCTTATTTAGAGGCTTAGTAGCAAAGGGGGTGAATACATATGCACGCACCACTTTTCCGTTATTTATTTTTTAGAATTTTTTTTAAACAAGTTATTTTTTTCATTTCACTTCACCAATTTGGACTATTTTGTGTATGTCCATTACATGAAATCCCAATAAAAATCCATTTTAATTCCAGGTTGTAAGGCAACAAAATAGGAAAAATGCCAAGGGGGGTCAATACTTTCACAAGCCACCGTAATTAACCCAAGAGAAAATGTGTTTGGGACTTTGTTTTCAGGAGAAAACCCTTCTTCTACAAAGTCAGGTGGACTGACAGAACTTTCACTGCTTTATGTTTTTCATCGCTTCTGCCCCGTCTTAGAGCAACTGTGGCTTTCTGTTTAAACTTCTAGTCTGCGTTCTTGGATACAATTCCAATCTCATAGACTCCTGCTGGTGATTGCAGCTGGAAAAAGCAAAGATACAGACCACCTCACCACTTTTCCTTGCTCCACTGCTAAATGACCTAATCCTTAACCAACTTCAAAGGAACGGGTTTGAAGAATATAAACAGTTTCACATACTATTATCATGGACTGGGGTGCTCTGAGACATTAAACAAATTGATTGTTTGAATTAACCCTTTGATTATTTTCTCTGTATATATTTAAACTGCATAACTGTATCATTTCTTTCCTGTTCTAGCTATTCTGTATTCAATAAATTGCTTTACTTTACCAGAGCTGCTATATATTGTTATTGATATACCTTTGTGGTGTATTTGAACTTTTGAATGTTTTAGGATTGGATTTTACAGCTAATCTGAGACTACCATACTCCTTTGGTCAAATAGGGAAGGATGGTCTTAAATGATTGTACACCTTGAATGTTCACCCCGTTTCAGTTAACCATATCATGGCCTTTAGTGTTGAAGAGAAAAAAATAAAATAAATAAGATTTTGAAAAAAAAAAAAGATTCAGATAAACATTTGTTCTGCTTCATAAGACACTGATGACAAAAAAGTCAAACTTATTTCACACTGTTAAATTCATATTGCACATTTTATATAGTATACAAATGTATTTATGTTATATAATAAAATGTTTGCTAAATCAACGTCTCTCTTCAAAAGAAATACTTCTCTCTAGGAATGTTACTCATCATAACTGACAGGTTTAACACTAATCATAAGCTGTACTCACCTGGGGTGGAGTTAGAATAGGGTTATGGAGAGGGGGGGGGGGTTGGTCTAAAAAGCAACAGTAAATTTGTCCAATCCACAAAAAGATTGTTTTTTAAGTACTAGTAAAGCATTTATTAAAGTTTTTATAATTTGTATTATGCAATATATTTTTCAACTAAATTCAATGTCCAATAACTATTTCTGACTTTTATTTAGCATTCAACCAAAATGGGGAGGAATCCTGCTCACTGTGGCTGGCAGAGCAGACTGAATGGCTAGTATAGATGTGGCTCTAGAGCTGTAAGCTTGAACTGAAATACTGTATGGATTTTAAATCTTAAGCACAGCAGTATTGTTTTGGTTTGTTTGTTTAGTCAAAAGAAAAGCAAACATATATTTTATTTAGTTATTGTATGGTCATAATTTCAAAGGATTGAATACAGATCAAAATGCCGCACAGGTTAATGAAATATCTGCTCACTACACTCAATATATATTTAGAAAAATCAGCGCTTTCCCTACACTATGTACAATGTTCTAGGGTGTAAAAGGGGTGTGGGAAAACACAAGGCAGACACAAAGTTCAATGATGAAATGCCGGCACAGGTGCCTAGATTTATTAGCCTGTGCTCTGTTGGCAGGTGCTTCTATGATAGTTCGGGGCACTCTACCAGCAATGGTATTGTGCCCCGTCTCTAGATAACACTCACGCAGGTGTGACAACCTAAACAAATAAGGAGAAGGTGAAAGGAAAAAGGAAAACAAAAGACTTTAAGGAAAAACTACAAAATAAAGGGTGCAGGTTATTTTTAACCATGGCTTGTTGCTCTCTCTAGCAGTGGAAGCCCTGAGAATCAAGCACTGCTTTATAACCTCTCTTGTGTACCATGGGACAGCTCAGTCCCACTACGCTAACCATCTTAAATAGTCGAACAGTAAATCACTGGTGCATGGCTTGCTAGCACCATTGGTCTGTGGGTCTCACATTGGAGCTGCCGTGCTGTCTCTCCGACTCGCTGCTCCAGATTTTCTAGTTTCCCCTTTTTGGGTCAGGATTCCGCCATGAAGTCATGCTCCACCGTACTTCCTGCATGAACCAGACAGAATACAAAACAGTGCCTTTTTATTCAGTCATTCATCCATATAGTCCCACCCCTCAACCAATGACAGAACATCAGCCAAATTCCTCACAGCTGATTCCTGTCAACCAGACATTGCCTAACAGCATGGGAACATAAGGGGTATCTGAATCCCCCACAAACTCACGCATGTGCCCAACAGCCAGTCCAGATCCCTCCCCTCTCACACAGGGTAAAACCAGCAGCAACCAGTGATTTTAGATGTGAGTGCAGGGGTGCTTGATAGAAAGAAGAACATTTCTAAATTGCACTGAAATCCATAATTATCAAGCTGTGTAGCTAGGGACATGAATTCAACAGTCACTTGTGCTGAAAATACCAGCTTAATAGCATAATATAGAATTAGTTTTTTTTTTTTTTTTTTTTTAATGATGCTCAGCATTCTAACACACCATGGATTCAGTGGAGTCACTCATCTTAATTGAATTGGAATCAATGGGAGAAAGCATTATTTTTCTGAGACAGGTTCTCTGACTCGAAGAGGATGCTTGAACCAGTCGAGGCAAAGACAAATTACCTCTTTGCATACTTATCTAATCAGGGTGCTCAAAGCTCTGCAGTTTAAACTGAAGCAATCTCTTTTTTTCCCCTAAAACTTGAAACTGTCAAAATAACTTAAAATACGAGCTGTTACATAGCCTTTCTAAAATGGTACATTTCAGGCTTCAGATGTGGTATGAGTAGAGTTATTATTGTCCTAAAGTAGATGCACTGTAAAGTTAATTTTACTTTGCAACAAAAATTTTAAACAATCTAAAACTATCCAGTTTAAAATATATAAAATTCAGCTCAGGGCTCTTAACTGTGGCTTTGCTCAGTTGCCTACCTGCTAATACTAAAGTAATATATCTCAGCAATGCTTATACAAGATTGCACATCTAAATAAATTCATATTGAATAAATGCATTCTATTAATATTTAACTGGCTGTTTTGTTTGTTTAAGCAACTATGTGTGTTTTTCTATAATACATTTTTAAGATGGGTTTTGTAAGTTGAAGGAACTGCCTAAAAATCCATACAAAACCTGCAGAATACACTGCACACAAAACATTTGAGTGAGCTCTCTCATAAATCCACAGGGGCTCATGTCCAATAAGTTCTGTGTATCCAATATCTTTAGCTTTTATGTTTTTAAACTGTAATGCCAGGAAAACAAAATCTAATGCACAATTGCTGCAATAAACAGGAATCCCTGAATTTGAATTCACATATAATATGATTCCTCAGCTCAGTGGTCTGTGTACTTAATTATTAGCTATTCAATACATTAGTAGAATAGTTGTTGAATAAGAGTGTGACCTAAAGTTTCACAAAATGATGCACCTATGAATTCACAGTTGCCTATATGAAACTCGTTGAGCTGCTTTTTTTTACATTGTGTCACAATCAGTGAAATCAATGAAGGCCACTCATCTCTGAAGCCAACTCCACCTCCTAACTGATCCTGTAGCTTTCCATTATCTATAAAGAAATAGCTATTAGGTGTCTCGATCTTGGCCATATACCTCCTTCAATGATCCAAAGACATAACAGACAGACGTATAGAAGATACAGGAGCACTGTAATGATCAAGAAAAGAATCAAGCCTCTTTCGCAAATACTCAGAGCTCTGAACAGTTCTGCTAATAACAAAGAATAACAACATTAAAAGGTGTAAGATTCAATAATATGAACACTACTTTGACGAATACGACAACTACTAGTAATACTACTATGACTAATAATAACAACAATAATATATGCATTGTAAAATTTTCCAAAATAAATGGTGAAAATGTTGTAATATACTATATCCCTGTCTATTATTTTTATTTGCACTGTGGCAACCTGGTCACCTCTTTAAACAAGATACAGCATCTACATGTTTCCTCCTTGCTAAATTGTATTCTTTGAACATAAGTTTAGCCATTCCCTGCCTCACTATAGAAACAAACAGCAGATGCCTGAGTGCTTGGTGATGAGAAAAAGAGACAGATCAGCACCTTTTACTGTAGCTAGAATCCACTTTATTTAAATTCAGATGGAATTAAAGTTTATAGCCAATTTACATCTGGAACACAGTGATAATAAACTATTGAAAATCCAATCTAGGAAGGCTGTACCATATGTCTCTGTTGTTAAAGGCGATTATGTTTCATTTATATTGTCTAAAACTTTTTCACTGATGGCATTCAAATACAGGGACATTTTCAAAATATAAAGGTCAACGTGAGTTAGTAGTTAAAATACCCAAAGGAGAGTCCCGGGATAATATTGGTCATTCCATGTAGCTACAGCAATAACATTATTTTTCTAAAAGGACTGTATTTATCCCACCTGTTTCACATAAGTAAGCTTCTTTGTGATTACAGAGTGGAAGTAGACTAGGAATATTTAATTGAAGATGGAATGTTCCAGGTAAAAGTAAAGAGTCATATCTTATGTATCATATGCCTGTAAACAGTCATATCTTCTGTATCATATGTCTGTGAATGTGTTTCTTTTTCCTTCCAATAATGCATTCACACTTGCGATATGAACACACATCCCTTCAAATTCATACAAATCAGGAGGTAGAAATTGGGCAGGTTCCTCAATTACAGATAAATGGAAGCACAGTATCAAGATACACCCCTGCCTCAACAACCAACAATACAAGGTTTGTATGATTTTATCATTATTAAATTTAAATAACACCCACGGGCACAGCACTTCGACATTTGTTGTAAATCCATCCATTTTACAAAACAGATACAGTTTAATCCCATTGCCCATAGTCGAATTACATAAAGAGTCACAACAACCATGAGCTCTTCACCGCAGGACAGAGGCCAGTGGCAAAATTAAACATTCAGGTCAATGATATAGCTAATTATTCAAAGAGAGTGTGTTTTGAAAAGCATGAGACATAGCACTGCAACTTGCTGTTTGGATCTGGCAGCAAGCCATAATATTATCTAGAAACGTCTGAGTCTTGCTCTTAGCTGATTAAAGTTTCCATAATAGTATTAGCACACCTTACATGAAATGTTTTCAGTGGTATCTTGCATACATGGAACTAGCAGCTGGTTGTAAAATTAACGAAAACACCAAGGCTTTGTTAAATGTGTGCTTGCTTACAACCTGGCTGTTTGAGATCATAACCTTGTTTAAAATCACAACTGAAATAAGTTCATGTAGTAATTATTTTCACCATACCTGTCTACAGCCTGTGTCACCTTGTCATTAAAATTCATTACATTTTGCCACTCATTCTGTACTTCTGTTTGTTACAATTACCCACATTCTCCACTGAATTGTACTCCACTAATTTGTACTTTTGGATTTATTTATTAATTTATCTTAACAGGGAAGACATATATAAACAGTGGTGTAACTCAGGATCAATAACATGATAGGAGAACATTTTCAGTGGACACTTTAGGAGCTGTCCAGAAGTTGCCCATTACAAAGAACTGGCCATCAACTTGCGGTTAGAAGGTGAACTTAAAGGCCATGTAAGTATTTGTAGTTTAAATTCCATGTGATGTGATTGTATACTATTATAGAATTATAACATGGCGAACAAATATCTATCGTGTGGAGTAGAATATGGGGTGCCATGTGTTAAAAAAATAAATAAAGCGTTGATATTTTAACGTCTTTTTTTCCAGATTGAGCTTAAATCTCCAGATTTATAAATGTTATGAATATATATATATATATATATAAAAATGTGTGCATTCAGATATAATGTATAAATCTAGTTAAAAGATTTAACATTTAGCTAAATATTTAACTGGTCAGCTAAATCTGGAGTTTGTATGCAAAATGAGTTCCTCCCACTTTGTGCTTTCACACAATTTGATTGGCTCTTGTACTGCTAATAGGGGAATATGAAAATATCTGCATTACAAGAGCCAATCAAATCATGTGAAAGCACAAAGCGGAAAGAGTTCATTTACATACAAACTCCAGATTTAGCTCGCCAGTTGAATATTTAGCTAAATGTTAAATCTAATTAAGAGATTTATGATTTAATTAAATGTTTATCTAAATGTTAAATCTTGTAATTAGATTTATAAATTATAACTGAATGTGCACATTTAAAAATATATATTTATTTATTTCCACAACATTTATAAATATGGGAATACAAGATTTAAGTTAAATCTAGGAAAAAATACAAGATTTAAGAAAAAATAGACATGTTAAAATATGAACGCTTTTTTTTTTTACACATGGCACCCCATAGAAGAAGTGAACAGACCAAGGCTGAAAGTCACACATACATTCATCATTCTATCTTTATTTAGTCTATTGTCACTTTTATTTACAAGAGGTAAAAGTCTGATAAAGAGTAGCTTAGGTACATGGCCAATTATGATGTTACTGTTTTCAAAGGACTTCACATGGTTTAGCCATTCAAAAAGGCATTACTCATAGTGATACTAAAGGTTTATAGGCCAGTGAAAATCTGTGTGCGTTATATCTAATACTTAAGCAGACGTCAGCTTTCAGTCTCGCTCCGTTCTCTTTTAATTGTGCTAGTGTTCTGCCATACACAGATGCTCACTGTCCTATAAACTTACAGTATCACTATTAATAATGCATTTTTGAATGGCTAACCCATGCTAACTTTTAAGATTTCTGGCTGTCAGATGTGTGAAAAAAAAGAACCTTGTCTCTTCTATTGGCAGTCTGGTTTACACTATAGTTTCCATAGTTTAAAAAAAAAAAGAAAAATAACATTCATGTACGTCATTGTTTTTCATACTCATCTAGTGTCACAATTTTTTAATAATTAAAATCAAATAACAGACAATCCAATGATTTGTATTTTTTGTTTCCTGCACATGCATCATAAAACTACTGCGCTTTGTAAAAGGCATGTATGAATAATGCACAGAAAGATTTTACCTATAGCGAAATCTATATTGATCCAACTCCATTTAACTTTAAAATCAATTCACTTCCAATCTATGCACTCACAAATGCAAATCACTTTCTCTGTTAAAGTTTGGCAGACGTCAACACAAAACAAGCAATTCCACCTGCTTTAGTGTCTATCTGGTTGCCTGATAATATCAGTCAATATGGAAATTCATTTCCTCCCATTCACTTATAAACAAGATGTCCACTCTTCATTTTAATACAACAGAAATGTGCACCAGACTACATTAAAAGTGTTTTAGTGCTGTTGAGGTGATAAATATTTTATTAAGATGTTTCACATTTCTCAATTACGTTTAACCACTTAGATACAAGTTATATGAATGTGTTACAAAGACTTTCCTATGATTATTTGTAATTTATTTATTTATTTATTTATTTTTTAAATATATACCAGTGTTCTGGGAAGTCATTCTTCACTGGTAAGAACTGACGGTAACTCTTAAGTCTGTAAAACTATCAAAGGCATGAAGGATGTGCACTGTTAAAACCCATCTGAGCATTAAGGCTGAGGGATTATATCACTATGCAGTGTGTTTGCGCTTATTAAAAGTACAGTATCTGAGGTGGAAATAAGAGTCTTTTGCATATCAGTTTTACTCATTTCATGGTTTATAACCAGCTTGATTACTCACAATGTATAGGTAACAAACTCAGGTATGTCCTATTAAACTCATAGTAAAACCAGAAATTGATTAAACTGCTATGCAATGGGAGTCTTATTTTCATCCCTCCAGTATCACTGCACATGTAAGAATTAAAAAATTGATTAACCATGAGGGATTAGCAGCATTTATCAATGTAAAACAGTTGCACTGCTACATTAAACTGCAGTTATCTACTGTATTTACTGATTTGTACATTTCAGTTAACTTAATGTTGATCTTGTCCACAAGGTAAAACAATATTTTTACATGAATAAGTAGGCTTATGCCAAGGCCAGATATACTGAATACCCATTGCAGTTTGCACATATGTTCATCAACGCAATTTTTTTTTTTTTACCAGTCGAAATTGTATTCATTGTCAGCTACTTTCTGGTCTTGTTGCAATATGAATTACCATACCAATTTGGAAAACTTCACATTGCTGTTCCAATGTACTGCGTACAGATTGCAGGACTTGCCCGAGTGTATTTGGAGCATATTAAAGAAAAGCGTCACAAGAAATCCCTTCCCTTAATCCTTTCACATGAACCGTAATTTATTTAAAACCCCTGCAATTTACTCTGATAGTACTCCAGTACAGGTAGATACCTTGGATTAGAAACTGCCTGGGCCACTAAACTATTAGCTGCATGTATTTGCTGAGTGGCTTAAAAGGCCACATGTAGTAAATATACCAAATTTGAAATATAGTTTAATGCAAACTTCTTTTTCCTGGATGGATGAGGTACCGTGCTCATTTGTGAGGTTATTCTTGTGGAAAAACAACATCCTTTAAAACGTATGCTGTCTAATTCTCCTAGTTTTAAATGCATGGTCATATTTTAACATGTTTATGTTAAAACTTGTAAAACAGCACAATTTGTAAATGGTACAGGAAATAATTAATGCAGCAATAAGGAAACGTGTTACTTGTTAAAGGGGAAGAAAGAACAGATAAATGATCCCCTGCAGGTGGACTGGGTTATTCTAGGTGGATTTTCACTTGATTTGTTCAGGTGTTGCTCTTTAGGTCTGACGTCTCCCCCCAGCAATAATTATTTTGTAAAAGCCATGTCAGTCTACAAACATGTCTACCTGTCTCCTGTTTTAAGGAACAGTTTGATGAGGAATTACAATATAGTTTTTCTTATCAGCTTGGTTTTGTTTTGTATTTACAGATTTTGTTTACACAGTCACAGTTAGACAGGTAGAAGCTGCCAAAAAAAAAAAAAAAAAAAAAAGGAATTGGATTAGAAAAAACTGAAATTGCGTTTGTCTTGAGAAAGGATAAGTGTTGATGTAGCTTGTAACAGTTTGTTTGCTATATAAAGTAACCATAAGTCAGTTTGCCTTTCATCTATTCCTATAAAGGGGATTGCTAGGATGGCTGATCCCATTTATGTTTTCCTTATTTTGGGGCTCCTGTGGTGGCAAACTTAGGGCTGGACCAAAAATGTATTGTAAGTTCTGATCCCCAGGGAACCCCATAAGCATGTAAAGCAGAACACAGTCTAAGATACAAGAAAAATGATGATCCTGGAAAATTAAACAGTGAGGTCAATTCTTGGAAACTAATAAGCCCATCCTTGCTGTTTATGTCATTAAGAGTATATGCTTTTTTTAGACCTGCCCGATAGGTGAATGTTGGTGCCATTGAATATTATGTCCCGTATGCTTGTCTAAAATATTTGGGATATACTTTTGAATATCTGCAATATACAATAAGATATCATCTGCATATAAAGATATAGTGTGGCTTGAAGAGTTAAATTTGATGAGAGGCACTATTGCATTCTGCCTAATGATCTGCACTAATGGTTCAAGAGAAAGAGCAGATAGCATAGGCAATAAAAAACAGTCTTGTCGGCTTCACCTCAGAATATTAAAGGGTTTGGAGTGTAAACTACCAGTTGAGACCATAGCAGAAGAATTAGCATATATTGTACGAAACATATTGATAAAATCGTTACCCAAACCAAATCTCTCTAATACCAGCCAAAGAAAGTTCCACTCAAGTCTATTAAATGCCTTCTCTGCATCTAATGAAAGGACCGCACAAGGAGAATTTAATCTTTTGCTTCATGCATTATATGTAGTAGGCGGCGAACTCCGTCTGCAGCAAAACACCCCTTCATAAAGCCAGACTGATCAGGGTGAATGAGTTTGTCGATATAGTTTTCTAAACGTAAAGCTAAAATTCTAAAACACAGCTTCATGTCAGAGTTAATCAATTGAATTGGATAATAATTAGTACACTCATTGGGATCTCTAACTTTGTTAGGAATCAGAGAGATTAGTGTGATGTTGGGATCATGGTGAAATGCACCTTTCTTGTTGCTGAGTTTATTGTGTCAAGCCAAATTGGGTCAAGTATTTCTCAAAATAACAACAATAATTCCAGGGAGATTGCACCCGATCCTGGGGTTTGGCCTTTTGAAGATGTAGCACTCTCCAGTGCTGCTTTTACTTCATCAATAGAGATAGGTTTGCCTAATTCTGCTGACTCTGCCTCGGATAGTTTTGGAAGGTTTAGGCTTTGCAAGAAGTTAGTGCAAGCCTCCTTATCTAATGTGGAGCTAGAATTATACAAATTGGTAAAAAGAAGCATAAGGTTGCACTAATCTCCTTGGACTAATGAATTCTTTTGAAGGTGAAAGAATTGTTTCAATAGATGCACGAGATTCAATTTGTTTTATTTTAGAGCAAGTAATTGGCTGGGTTCAGTGCCTTGAAAGTAATATTTTTTTCTAACTCTATGCATAATAGATTCTGTTCGACTTCGCAAAAGATCATTAAGCTTTGCCCCGGGTGCTCGTAGCTTTTCTTCATTCATTTGGGTGTAGTTACTTTTTTATGCATTTTCAAGCCACTGACATTGTATTTCTAGATTATTAATTTGTTTCAATCTTGATTTTTTAACATGGGAAGCAAAGAAGGAAGTATTGTCTCTTATAAAGCCTTTTTAGCTTCCCATACCATAGTTGGGTCGTTCACTGAGGGTCTGTTAATTTAAAAAAATTCTACTAGCTTAGTTTTAACTTGGGCAATGAACTCTGGAATTTGTAGTAAAGTTACATTAAATTGCCAGCGTGATGATTTTTGTACTGTAAGAAGAAATTGAAATTCACACTGTGTAGGGTTGTGATCTGAGAGAATTGCAGGAAGCACTTTTATTGTATTGGCAAATGTAATTAAATCAGATGAAGACAGAATATAGTCGATTCTTGAGTGCGTTTTATGCCATGAGGAAAAACATGTGAAGTCTTTTCCAGAAGGGTTTTGTAGACACCAGATATCTGAAATATTCAGGTCTTGTTCTAAATGATTTAATACTTGGGAGGCTGATTGTTGTGAAGTAGAAAAGGCACCACTTGATCTCTCTTGTCGCAAATCAAAAGTAGCACGTATATCTCCCGCCATTATCAGAGAATACCCCGAAAGGAACAGTATTTCTTTTGTTAGAAGGTGGGTCCAAGTGCCGTTCGGGTTCTCGAGTCCAGTCCTAGTTTGTTGTTGAGTGTTCAATCCTTGTTGTAATTATATTTATCTCTCTGTAAAACCTCCTTCTCCACAGTACACGTTCTCTCTCCAAACACCTCCTACTCCTTCACCTGCCAGGATCAAAAAGACAAAGAAAGAAATCCAGGGTGCGGTTGAATAGAGCAACTGATTAGTATCACATGTCTGCAGTTTGGCTCTGATTACAACTGGAAACAGGTGTGGCTGTTCTGCTGCAGTCTAGAACTTTCCACTGAGCTGTCCGTGGTCCTGCCTCTGTGGAATACTTCACATTGCTGTCCGTGGTCCTGGCAGCCAAAAAACAAAGAAACCTCGCAGGCACATAACGTCCATCCACAACACAACCCCTGAAACCACCACAATATATATATAACAAAAGTAATGTTTTCCCCCTGTGGTGTCGTACATATGTAAGCCAGATGTCCCGCTTTGTCATTACTAACCTTTTCGATATTAAAATAGAGACTGTGTTTAATAAAAATAACCACACCCTTTGTTTTTGAAACATCACTAGATGTTGCAGCAACTTTGTAAAATGTATTTTGTAATTTATGGACATCTACTGTGTGCAAATACGATTCTTGTATAAATGCAAAATCCACATATTTCCTCCGTAGTGCATTTATTTGGGCTATTTTAACAGCTCAGATTCCAGGATATTTTTTTTTAGCTTAACCATTATCAAAAACTAAACCAGGAATTGTACAGACGAAAATCAAATATTTCCTTTTGGGATCAGACTTCAAACATATTGGGATACACAATGCCATCAGCTGATCAAATGTGGGTTGTCTGTATTCAGTTATTTGACATAATTTGACAGCAAAAAAATAAAGCATGTTCTGTGCGACAAACAATTTTTCCTGAGGTTCCAGCTTCCCTCCCCCCTCCCCTCTAGACTGCCTTTCCCCCTATGTCCCAGGGTGTAAGCTTCAACAACATTTACTGAATACCCCTTTATCTAATCTCCATTAGTGACCCTTGGATCTTTTCTCAGGTTGAAAAAGTGCCCTGGGTCGACATTGTCAATACCTTTTAGAATTTTGAGTGCTTGAATCAGATCACCTCATAGTCTTCTTTGTTCAAGACTGAATAGATTCAATTAGTTTAGCCTGTCTGCATATGACATGTATTTTAAACCAGGAATAATTCTGGTCGCTCTTCTTTGCACTCTTTCTAAAGCATCAATATCCTTTTTGTAGCAAGGTGACCAGAACTGAACGCAATATTCTAGATGAGGTCCAAGCATTTTGTTGGCCTTTTTTATAGCTTCCCCACATTGTCTAGATGAAGACATTTCTGAGTCAACATAAACTCTTAGATCTTTTTCATAGATTCCTTCTTCAATTTCAGTGTCTCCCATACGGTATTTCTAATGGATATTTGTATTGCCTATGTGCAGTACCTTACACTTTTCTGTATTAAATGGCATTAAGTACTAATACAAATACTAAAATGTCTTTGGCGAAAAGCCAGTCCATCAGTGGAAATGTATTGGGAAATGCGGAAATCAATAGAAAAAAAAAGGTCAGTAATAGCTTCCTTTATTAAATCCGTGGGGGTTAAAAGTTCTATCAATGTGAACATTCATTAGTTGGTATGCTGGCATTTTCCTATTGTATCTGTGTGATACAAGGGTGATTGGCACTTTTTTATTTATTTTATCTTATTTTTTCTGAGGGATGACACACATCCTTTTGAAATATTGGTAGGTTTATAATGGAATGAACACTATTGAAATGTCATACATTATTAATGGGTCGAATAAAAGACAAGACCTGTACTAACCTTCTTTCTTACACCCAGGTACCCACTGGGAATGTAAACAGTATGTGGCAAGGATGGAGGATGAAATGAACCAATTAAAACACTGAACTCTCGAATGCCTCTTATGTGAAACAAGGCATATAAAAATCCAGAGTCGGGAACTAACTTATCTATAGTCCTACTTCTCCCAGTTGGAAGTGGTTGCTGTACAATGAGAGACAGTCGGCACAGGAAAAAGAAAAGAAGCTTGCCGTTTAATTAGATTTAAGGAACAGATTTAATATCCCTCAACACCTTAGGCGTTTCTGACATTTATCGAACAAGCCTAGGTACAGTAGTTATTTTTCTGAAGTAGTCTGTCTATTACTGTCTATTCATTTGAGCTAGCTGGTAGTATGGTATTAAAGAAAAATGTAATGAGAACTGAGGATTAGAAAGCATAAATGTCTTTCTTTCAAAGAAATAAATGATGTGTGCCGTGATTTTTTTCCTTAAAAAGTGTGTATGTTAGATATGTTAAGTAAAACGTACTGAAGACTAATTCCAAATAAATCAAAATAAACTGGCCATATGGCAAGCTGATTACTGCTAATTGTGGTATATATCAACATGATACTTTTCACTGTACTATTTGTGCTCAAGCTTTTTCATCAGTCTTGGTTTCTTCTTTATTACACTCTATAAATTCTCACAATATTTCTCCAATGTGAAATCACAGTTTTTATTTTAAAACTGTGCTCAACAAATGAGATGAGGTCAAGATAACAACACTATTATATTTTAGCAAAATATGAATTTAGTGAGTAATTGCCTTCAGTTGACTAAAAAGGTTAAAGTACAATATTTATAGTCGATGAAGCATAATAATAATAATAATAATAATAATAAATAATAATAATAATAATAATAATAATCAGTGCTGCTCTTGCAGTTAGAGTATGTTGGCATATTACCAAAAACTCAATACAAACAGAGGAATTCAGTAAGTATATGGGGTAACTTGATCTGTAAGATTGAATCAATCTTAATAGGATTTTAGAACAGACTGCATTTAAACACTGCAATAGTTTCAGTATTTCTGTTTTCTTCAGAGAGTAAAGCCTGATTTAGGTAATGCTCTTTCCATTACTGAAACACTGTAGAAAAGTACAGATGTTATGGGGGCAAGGTCATTAGTTCCAAAGTGAGTAGAATTGGTGGCTGCAATTTCTTATACTATAACTGGCCAAAAGAATGTAACATAAAGGGAATCAGTAAGAAGAATTATAATACAAACCCAAACTATGAAAACAGCAATGAAATTGTCAGATTGACACAGCCACTGACAGGTTGATTAATGAACTACCTTTGCAAAATATGCTAAATGAGGCCTGGGTTTGAATTTGGATCTGGTCACAAATTATACCACAGACCTCTATAAATAAAAGCTTACATGACACCTGAAACACCACGTTTGACTGTAAGCCAGTGCTATTGGCCTTCTTATTTCATATTTAATTATTTAACAATAGCTTGTTTGTTGCACTGTATTTACTTTTCTTTCTACACAGCTGAAGAGGGGCTTTTTTCTGAAATTACCTGAAATACATGCAATTAATATATGTAGTCCAGGAGGGGATGAGGGACTACATTCCCCAGAATGCCATGGGAGGAAGCCAGGATGGGGTTCACCTGGCTATAATAATTAATGAAGGTCACCTGCCTGCAATCAGCAAACAGGTATATAATCAAGGATAAATGTGTGTAGCAACTACCAGGCTTGCATTAAAAAACTGGTTTCACACTGGATTGGGTGTGTGCAGGAAGGATAATACACATTCTTTCCATTTGTCAAATATGATTCTTAAAAATAAGATAATAAATTGGAAAATGTTATTTCTTGGCAGAACTGAAAAGTCTTTGAAATAAACCTGAAACTTGAATTATTGAAATCATCTGTGCTTATTTCAGAGTGGCCAGGAATGTTTAATAATTATTCTGATGGGTTATTGACGACATGAACTTTTTATTTTTTAAAGAAATTATGTTGAGCCTGGCATAACAGTTTGAAATGTTGAGATTATTTTTGCTGTTCTTAATGACCCACTTATTGTGATAATGCATTGAGTATATAAGACAATACTCAGTGCTTTAATGTATTTGTGAAGAAATGTCTGCAGGGTGATCATGATGGTCTAATCCATATCGCTAGGCCTGTCTGTAACTGTAAATCTTGGGGAGAAAGTTGAAAGAAAGATCATGCACAGAGTGCTGGTGAGGAATAATTAGGTTTGAAAGGATAACCAGATGTAAAACAGAACCATTCTTCAGGTAATACTGTATTTGTTTGCAGTGCAGTAACAGAAGAGGACATTTTCAGTTTTAATAATCAATAGCCTTGAGCTAAGAGAGTGTTGGCAGAGCAAAGCCTTCAAAGACTGCTTAGTTATGCTTTTAGAGAGCAAGGTGACACAAATGTACTGTATGTTTCTACATGTGCCTGTTAGCCTTTCTGTCTTTAGAAAACCAGCCATAGAGCCAGTTTTAAAAAGCAGAAGCTGTTCGGGAAGACATGCATGAATCAAAAATCATTTTTTAATTGGGGCAAATTCCTGATTAAAAACACAGCTCCTGCAGTTATCCACTATTTTACTAGAGAGCCAAAAACATGCTCCACATCCTGTCTCATAGGAGACACTTTCAAAGGAGAACTTAGAAGAGCTGCTTTTTACTATTGGTGCATGCTGGGAAAGCTTCCAGGCCATCATCATACTGCCCTGCCACAGATGACTTACTGTTTATTCTTGAAAGCTGAAAGACATCCATTTCATATGACTGCACCGGTAATTCAGTAGATTTAATGCACTGGCATAGTGTGAAACCATGTTGTCTGTATATACACCAAATATTTTTTTATTTCCCTTTTACCCATTAAGGCATTATAATGGAAACATTGAACATTCATGATATGTGCAATATGCACATCCCTTGGAAAAGTAGATAAATACAATAAAATAATAACTTTTAAGACCACACATGCATGTTATTATTCAGTAGATTTTTAATTTTTTTTAGTAGTAGTATTATTGTTTTTAATGACAAAATGTGTAATCAATTGTGGAAACACATATGAGACATTCACGCTTATTCTGTGATGTAGTTCTCTCTCTCTCTCTCTCTCTCTCTCTCTCTCTCTCTCTCTCTCTCTCTCTCTCTCTCTCTCTCTCTCTCTCTCTCTCTCTCTCTCTCTCTCAGCACTTCCCCTAGCAATGACAGGAGGCATTTCTATAAACACATAGTTCAGGAAGTTACTAGCACTTTGACTTCTTTTTCTTCCCAATCAAAGCTCAGTCTCCCAGGACTTGTGCCTTGTGCTTCGAGCCTGCTCTCCATCTCCTGTATGTGAGCAAATTGCAGCCATTTTTGACAGACCTATTTGTAAGTGACTGATAGATTACTATGGTTGATGAAGCTTTGTCCATCATACTACATGCCAAATGCTACACTGCAGTAAATTACCTGAGCAATTTGTGCCGTTAGCTGAGCTACCTACTGGGCTTTACTGTATCTTGCTAGAAAAGTAACCCTGAAGGTAAAATGAAAGTAACCAAGGTGCAATTAAGCATTATGACAACTCTGATTCAAAGAAAATTCAGTTTGTTTTTGTATTTGTTTTGAGAATGTGTTTGTTTCGAGTTTGATATTGCTTGCCGTATACTTTTTATCGCCAAAATCTTATTGAAATTCAACACTAATGTGGTCCATTTGAATGATCTAACAGTGACCTCCCTGTTCATGATTTTTGCAGTGGTACATAGTGTGTAAACAAGCTGCAGAGTCAATAATAAATATCTCCCCATGTGTCTCATTTATCTTCAAATTAAACAGTACTGTACACCTGTGATGGGTTTTTGTACCTCTTGTGTCATAGCAGACCTGTGGGGCAGGATAAGGACTACAGTTTATACTCATATATCCAACTCACAATTATACACCACACTCAGATATACATCATAGTCAAGACACAGGCAGATTGGACAGTATATGCATTCAGCTATCTGTCACTCTCATTTAATCATCATTTAATTTGCAGTAATGAGAGATGCATATCTGAGCATAGACTGTATCTAGATTCCAGCACTAGAAACTCTATTACATCATTACACCTTACTTGCTGGGGCCAGGTCAAAGTGACGAGTGAAAGAAACACATTTAATACATTGCAACTATGTATAATAACATTTTAATTGTGTAAGTAAACATGTATTTACTAAGTAACTACTATATAAAGACACACTAATTAGAGACACAATGCAAAGTGTTACCATAATTTCATATAAAACTGCTTCTATAAAAAACACATTTGATGTTCAAAAATACTTAGAACTTGCATAGAATCACATGCCTTGTTAATGCACATGCAGAGCTACTCTCAGATTATGGTATTGTTTGGGATATTATGTTGACCCAGAGCAAAGGACCAAGAGTACTTTATTTTCTGACTGCACCATTTCACACAGCATGGCATAGGGTGATAAAGTATGATTGACACACTGTGTGAGATGGTCTAATAATTTCTGCATTTTGAATTCTATCAGTCAGAACTGTAATGTAAGCTTTTAGATGTTATGAATGCTGACCCTCTCGTCTTCTTTGATAGTCATATCTAAAGCCTTTTTTTCCCTCAAAAATTTACTTTTTTCAGCTATGGGGTCAGGAGTTTTTTTTTTTTTTTTTTTTTTTTTTTTAAATAGATGTCCTGATTTTTAGATTGAAGAAAAGCTTTCAAGAGAAAGGGGTCATTTTGTGACAGCTCATTACACTATGTAACACAATTTTTGTTCCTGGGTAGTAAGTGTTATTTCCTAATTGCTTATGCCTCAAAAGTATAGAAAATGGCTATTATTCCCAACAAACTTTGCTTTTGTGACCAGGACAGTGATATTTTGAAATATAAGAACATAAGAACATAAGAACATAAGAACATAAGAACATAAGAAAGTTTACAAACGAGAGGAGGCCATTCGGCCCATCTTGCTCGTTTGGTTGTTAGTAGCTTATTGATCCCAAAATCTCATCAAGCAGCTTCTTGAAGGATCCCAGGGTGTCAGCTTCAACAACATTACTGGGGAGTTGATTCCAGACCCTCACAATTCTCTGTGTAAAAAAGTGTCTCCTATTTTCTGTTCTGAATGCCCCTTTTTCTAAACTCCATTTGTGACCCCTGGTCCTTGTTTCTTTTTTCAGGCTGAAAAAGTCCCTTGCGTCGACACTGTCAATACCTTTTAGAATTTTGAATGCTTGAATTAGGTCGCCACGTAGTCTTCTTTGTTCAAGACTGAACAGATTCAATTCTTTTAGCCTGTCTGCATATGACATGCCTTTTAAGCCCGGAATAATTCTGGTCGCTCTTCTTTGCACTCTTTCTAGAGCAGCAATATCTTTTTTATAGCGAGGTGACCAGAACTGCACACAATATTCAAGATGAGGTCTTACAAGTGCATTGTACAGTTTTAACATTACTTCCCTTGATTTAAATTCAACACTTTTCACAATGTATCCGAGTATCTTGTTAGCCTTTTTTATAGCTTCCCCACATTGCCTAGATGAAGACATTTCTGAGTCAACAAAAACTCCTAGGTCTTTTTCATAGATTCCTTCTCCAATTTCAATATCTCCCATATGATATTTATAATGTACATTTTTATTTCCTGCGTGCAGTACCTTACACTTTTCTCTATTAAATGTCATTTGCCATGTATCTGCCCAGTTCTGAATCTTGTCTAGATCATTTTGAATGACCTTTGCTGCTGCAACAGTGTTTGCCACTCCTCCTACTTTTGTGTCGTCTGCAAATTTAACAAGTTTGCTTACTATACCAGAATCTAAATCATTAATGTAGATTAGGAATAGCAGAGGACCTAATACTGATCCCTGTGGTACACCGCTGGTTACCACACTCCATTCTGAGGTTTTTCCTCTAATCAGTACTTTCTGTTTTCTACATGTTAACCACTCCCTAATCCATGTACATGTGTTTCCTTGAATCCCAACTGCGTTCAGTTTGAGAATTAATCTTTTGTGCGGGACTTTGTCAAAAGCTTTCTGGAAATCTAAATAAACCATGTCATATGCTTTGCAATTATCCATTATCGATGTTGCATCCTCAAAAAAATCAAGCAAGTTAGTTAGGCACGATCTCCCTTTCCTAAAACCATGTTGACTGTCTCCCAGTACCCTGTTACCATATAGGTAATTTTCCATTTTGGATCTTATTATAGTTTCCATAAGTTTGCATATAATAGAAGTCAGGCTTACTGGTCTGTAGTTACCTGGTTCAGTTTTGTTTCCCTTTTTGTGGATCGGTATTACGTTTGCAATTTTCCAGTCTGTCGGTACCACCCCTGTGTCAAGAGACTGCTGCATGATCTTGGTTAGCGGTTTGTAAATTACTTCTTTCATTTCTTTGAGTACTACTGGGAGGATCTCATCCGGCCCAGGGGATTTGTTTATTTTAAGAGCTCCTAGTCCCTTTAACACTTCTGCCTCAGTTATGCTAAAGTTATTTAAAACTGGATAGGAACTGGATGACATGTGGGGCATGTTGTCAGTATCTTCCTTTGTAAAAACTTGTGAAAAGTAATCATTTAACATATTTGCTATTTTTTTTTTCTTCCTCTACGATTTTGCCATTTGTATCTCTTAAACATTTAATCTCCTCTTTGAATGTTCTCTTGCTGTTGTAATATTGGAAAAACATTTTGGAATTGGTTTTAGCTCCCTTAGCAATGTTCATTTCTATTTCTCTCTTGGCCTTTCTAACTTCCTTTTTGACTTGCATTTGCAGTTCTGTGTACTCTTTCTGTGTACTTTCTTTTTGGTCCTTTTTTAATGCTCTGTAAAGTGCCTTTTTTCGCTGAATATTTTTTTTAATTGATCTATTAAACCATTTTGGCAATTTAGTTTTACATTTAGATTTGTCTACTTTAGGGATATAATTGTTTTGCGCCTCTAGTACTACATTTTTGAAGAACAACCATCCTTCTTCTGTGGGTGTTTTCTCTATTTTACTCCAATCTACTTCTGTTAGTCTCTGTTTCATGCCTTCATAGTTTGCTTTTCTAAAATTGTAAACCTTAGCTTTAGTCTTTACTTTTGAGGATTTAAAAAACACTTCAAATGAGACCATGTTGTGGTCTGAGTTTGCCAGTGGTTCTCTGACCTCTGTTTTAGTTATTCTATCTTCGTTATTTGAAAAGACTAAATCAAGGCATGCCTCCCCTCTAGTGGGTGCCTTCACAAATTGTGTTAGGAAGCAGTCATTTGTCATTTCCACCATTTCTATTTCATCCTTCGCGCTACCCACCGGGTTTTCCCATTTTATTTGGGGGAAGTTGAAATCCCCCATTAGTATGGCTTCTCCTTTGCTACACACATTTCTAATGTCATTGTATAACAGATTATTGTGCTCACCGTCTGAATCTGGCGGTCTATAGCATGCTCCTATTATTATGCCTTTTGAATTTTTGTCTGTTATTCTGACCCATATTGATTCGGTTTTATTTTCTTTGTCCAGGTTTAACACCTGGGCTTCAAGACTGTTTCTTATGTATAGCGCTACCCCTCCTCCTCTTCTGTCCTGCCTGTCTTTCCTATACAGTGTATACCCACAAATATTATATTCGTCCCCATCACTCTCAGATAACCACGTTTCTGTAACACCTATCACATCATAGTTACCTGTTAGTGCAGTAGCTTCAAGTTCTAGAATTTTGTTTCTGATACTTCTAGCATTTAGATAAATACATTTAATGGTTGTCTTACCTGAGTTGTTGTTCTTGTTTTGATGCGGTCTCCCTTCTGTTTTTTTGTTGATTTCTCCCCCCTTCCTTTCTAGTTTAAATGCTTCCGAACCTGCTCGAGGATCTTTTCTCCAAGTAGACTAGTTCCCTTGTTATTTAAATGCAGTCCATCCCGTCTATACAGATAGTCCTCGTTGTAGAAAGTGGTCCAATGATCAAGATAGGTGAAGCCTTCCCGTGTGCACCACGTCTTCAACCATTGGTTTTGATTTATTATTTCCAGCTGTCCATATGGTCCTTTGCAAGGTGCGGGTAGTATACCAGAAAATACCACAGTTTTGGTTTTCTCTTTTAATTTCCTTCCTAGCTCTCTGAATTTGTTTTGCAGGGATTTTGGTCTGTCTCTTCCAATGTTGTTTGTACCGATGTGGACGACTACTACCGGGTCGTCTCCTGTTCGTTCTAGGAGCCTGTCCACGTTTTCAGTGATGTGCTTGACCGAGGCTCCCGGAAGGCAGCACACTGTTGTAGTAAGGGGGTCCAAACTGCGAACTGAACTTGCTGTGTTTCTCAATATGGAGTCCCCAACAATCATGACCTCCCTTCTTTTTACTGTCTTGTCACCACTGTCAATAGGGTCCTGGATGTTGTTCCTTTCATTCTCTTGTTGTTGGTTCTGCTCATCACAATTCTGAAGTGACTCAAATCTGTTGGTTGTTTTGATTTCTGGTGGTGTTTGACGAAGTTTCTTTTTTTCCCTGCTTCTGCCTACCTGAACCCAGCTGTTCTGACCTTCTATCTCCCTGGTGGCTTTCAGTCTGTTAGGGGTGATGCAGACTTCCATGAATTGTGGGTGTGCCAGTTCCTCAAGATCTTGTTGCTGTCGCACTTCTTCCAGCTCCATTTCTAGCATGCTTACTAGTTTATGCAAATCCTGGATCGCGCGGCACTTTAGGCACACTTGGTTTAGCTCCGCTGGGTTTTCTCGGATTTCCCACATCAAGCAGGTGTCACAGATTACAGGCTTGAAGACCATGTTGAGGGTTTTTTTTTTTTGAAGTTTAGTTTCTTCTGCAGCCGTCAACCTGCTTTCAAACTGCTTCGAAACTGCTCTGTACTTTTCCACGCTGTACTTCTCCCACTCGCTGTCGCTTCCACTCGCTGTCGCCGGGAAGACTGCCTCGTTTAACTGCGTTGTTCTGCTGTGCTGTCGGCTCCTCCCCTCGCCCGTGTCTCAGAACGGCGCTGAATTTGAATCAGCTGCTCCGAGTTTCAGCTTGTATGTTATCAGAAAAACACACGCGGCTGTGTTTCCCCAATGTCCTCTGTTTTCTGATTAAAGCAATTCAAGATGCAATTTCTCCTTTCTGCTTCGAAACTGCTCTGTACTTTTCCACGCTGTACTTCTCCCACTCGCTGTCGCTTCCACTCGTTTATTTTAAAGTTTATTAACAAGTTTTCAGAAAGTAATACAAAAATGAATACAAAAGATTTAGAAGTGAGTAGTTTTTCGAGATTTACGATTATACAGTATATACTGTATTTACAGTATAATCGTAAATCTCGAAAAACTACTCACTTCTAAATCTTTTGTATTCATTTTTGTATTACTTTAGTATAAATACATGTTAATTTGGATTCATATGTTGTTTTTTTCTGACTTTATGTGAACGAAAAGACACACATTTGCCCGTTTTCCCATCGGAAATAGTGATATTTTGAAATATTACTGTCCTGGTCACAAAAGCAAAGTTTGTGGGGAATAATAGTCATTTTCTATACTTTTGAGGCATAAGCAATTAGGAAATAACACTTACTACCCAGGAACAAAAAATAAATAAATAAATTGTACCATGGTGTTATGGAAGTCGTTTCATAGTGTATGCATTTCAATGGCTAAGAAAGAAAATTGTGATTTGGATAAACTGGACCTGTCTATTCATTCCATGGCGGTTGAAAAGGAATTAGTGTTAACTGATGTAGAAAAAAAAAAAAAAAAAAAACCTGCAGGAAACTTTTATTTCAAATCTATTTAGTTCATTAAATTAAATCAATGCACATATGAAGGAAAACTGACAGACCTACAAGAAGAACAGTACCACTGTGTTGTAGTCTGAAAACTTGTTAATAAACTTTAAAATAAAGCGTTGTGCTTTATATTGTGCTGCCCATAAGTATTGCCACCATGTTATCCCATATGTCAAATACACTGTTTTGACTAACTATACTTTTACTAGTTTATTAATAAGATAACATACATTTAAATGCCAGTAGTTGTAAAAGTGAAAAGTTGTTATTTTGTTAATTGTGTATTGAACCTGCATTGGAGTGCCTGTATGGTCACTGGGGTTGTTCGTATTGTCAGGACTCAGAAGAGGGCTACAGACAGGTTCCTGAAATGGGTATTTTTAGTGATCAGCAAAGAAAATATAGAATTAACTTCCCCAAAGAGAAACAATATGCTGGCCTCTTGTTGCCTGGTTGGCTCCGAAGGTGGTCCTTCAGGAGCAAATGACTTTATATTATAAATGAAATGCTTTCAGTAACAGTGGCACCAAGCATAGGAATGAAAACCCAATTTGCACTGCAAACAGAGACTGATAAATTTAAGAACATAGTGCTATTGTATTTTTTCTATCAAAAAAAAAAAAAAAGTTTTGCAAATGTTAGTTTCAGTTGCATTTACATCACTTATATGTACTGTGCATGATTTTATTTTCATCCTTATTTTATTTATGAGGTACGGTTATAGAATACAAAAAAAAAAAAAAAAAAAAAAAAAAAAAAATTAGAAAAAAAAAAAAAAAAAAACTCATGTAGATAACATTCCAACAAGATGCATTGCAAACATTTTGCAGCAAGTTAACCAGTGTGGAAAACTTTAAGAAAAATGTATGGAGCTGTTATTAACAGTTAATAATACATTTTTAATTATGTAATTACAAATGTTATACAGCTGTAAAGCAGAAGCATTTTTTCAGAAACTGCAATATGAATTGGAAAATATTTAAATGCAACCATTCAAACAAGTATGTGAGATTCATTGGATGTGAAATATATTTCTTAAAAGTTGTTTTATATATACAGGATTGTAACTATTATATATATATTATATATATATATATAGTATATCTAGATATATATATATATATATATATATATATAATCATTATCATGTATTGGTATCTGGCACGTTATGGTAATAATACCAGAGATTAACGTCTCTTGAATTGTGACACTTGGTGTTGACTGGTACACATCAAAACTGGAGAGGGGGAGTGTTTTCCAGTGTTGTAATGGTCAGTTCAAATGTTCAAACTGGAGAGGGGAAGTGTTTTCACTTATGTGTATGTGTTCAGTTGAAATATAGTGGCATTTCACTTGATCATCCATTACTTCAAAAACACAAAATCAGCAATTCTAATGAAAACTTTATATAATACAATGATGAAGGAAGTAGCCAAAACATTTGTCAACTTCACTTTTGACCAGCCTGGGGTAAGCAAGGGGTAAACCAGAACTGTATTTTGGAGTATTTCAAAGCGCTGTGGAATCCCCCTTGATTCCATCAGCCACCTATTTTTAGAGTAATCCCTGGATAACCATGGTAGGTGCTTGACAAAATCCAGGGTGATTCTCCTGGCTGTGAAACTCTCAAATAAAATCCAGCTGTGACATATCTTGGCAGGGTGCATGTTGATCAAAGAGACACCTTCCACCTAAGTGTCTGCTGATCTGCCATTTGATCCACTTTAGAAACAGTTATTTATTTATTTTTTTCTTTTAAGAATTTTTATAAAGCATCTTGCAAACATTAATACTATTACTATTTAGAATTTGGAAGTTATTATTTTTTTTTATTCTCCAATCTATTTAATTTCTCATAAAATAACATGATAACATTCAGCATTGTAAGAAGAATGTTAATGATAAAAGGTTCTTTAAGAATAATATATTTTTGCATGATAATTATTTACAAAGTGAGCGGCGATCATCATTTCATATGCAAGAAAAAGAAAACTAGGGAATAAGCTGTCAATCAGGCCTGAAATCTTTAACTTGACCTTACCTCATAAGAGCTAATGTCTTATTGACAATAGCGTACCTTTTATTTGCTAGACCTAAAATAAATCTGCGTGTTCTTTTAAAAACAGCTTTGTGAATTTAAGTGACAGTAAAGACACTTGGCAATTAAAACAAAACAAATGTTTGTAATTAGAAGGATGTCTCTGTTATTAAGACAAATTAGTAAAATAGGGACTTCCACTATTAGCAGGCCACATGAAAACACTAGAACTGCCCATAACCACTGTTTGTTTGTGGCATATTCCTCCTCTGTTATACTCTGTGGAGTGTATGGGACCTGCTTCCTTAATGTCCTCCAGGGTACACTGTCAATCATCTGATAAACCACTACTTTGTACATTTCTAACAGCTATCTGTCCAGCTAGTGTATGCTGCCTATCCCTGGAGCAATGTACTATATTTCTCTGTAGTTTTTATTTATTTTTTTATTTCAGATTAAATCCCCTTTGAGACACTTGACTATACTTCCCCTTCAGGTTCTTGACATCTTTTTGATGTATGGTCTATTCCCACCCTCCTTTATATCATGGCCTATATGGGAAATTGTCTCTTGAATATGACTGTTTCTACAGTTTCATATTATTTATTTGTGCACCTGGATAAAGGTACCTTTGCCATTTCATTTGTAGGCAATGTTGGCAAGTTGCAGTGCAAAGGCGTGCTTCTCAGAAAACACTGTACTATATGTATTCATTATTAATTAGTTTATTCATAACCTGATTTATTGTATGTATTGTCACTGGCCTACACATTAAAATTGAAATTTAGAAACAGCATGAGGACTCTGAAACCTCATGGTTGTCCCCAAAAGGCATGTGGCAAGAGTAAAAAGCTGCTGATGTGCTAATCTTTACAGGAATTCAGCGCTCTGCTTTCCTGTAAAGCACTGCTGTGGTTTCTAAGTGGATTCAATGGGTTGAATGAAGAGTAAGGTGAGAGCTTAAGTTGTAAATAAAGAAATCAATGCAAGTTAAGATTGCAGCAAAATTCAGGTTGATGATATATATATATATATATATATATATATATATATATATATATATATATATATATATATATATATATATATATATATATATATATATATTTGTGTTCCAGGGTCTGTGGTATTATTTCACTTTATGAGGATGATTACTTAGAGAACTTAATGAGTCAAAATTTGCTTTGAAGACAGGTTTGGGTCCAGTCTTGCACAAGCATCTGTTTCAGAATGTAGCCTGTAGTACAGATACCTCCAGGACACTCATCAGTCTGCTGAGAGTATAAATGTCCAGCTTCTTTCAACTTTCATTTAACACCTTATAATAGGATCTTCGTGAAAGCCTAAAATCCCCTTTCCAGCACATTTTACTGTATGTGTGTTTACTTCCATGACTACTAGTCAGAATATCTCACTGAGGTCTAAGTAATAAGGAGAAGGTGTTAATACAGAACCTATCAGTCAATGCTTATTGATCATTACATATTGAGGCCTGAGTTATCTCAAGAAGTCACAATTGAAAGGAGTTTTATAGTCTCAAATATTTGAATGCCAGCCTATTTTACATAAAATCACTACACAACTCACACAATTGTCACCTTCATAGGCTTAAACGATGCTATATGATAACAATTTTAATACCAGACTGGTATTGGTAAGAATGCTTCTCTCTGGGAGATGTAAACCGATCAAAGCCTTGTTCTAATAGCTGGGGAGAGGGATCATTTACAACGTGAATGTGAAAAAGAGACATTTATGTATGAGAAGTATAGGCATGTATGCCCCACATTGGAAGACCATAGGGAAATGCATTCCAGATATATTGCAGTTTTTCATATTGACTTCATTTTTATTCATTTCTTTGGTTATGACCCTTTCATCTATTAGTTGATCAGTTTGATATGGAATAATGAGAGTCCAGGAAAGCAGAAAGAAAGGAAATTAAATCTACATGACAATTTCCTTCAAAATTGGGAAATGAAAACCTGGGACACTTTTTGCTGAGCTGGGACAAATGCACTACCATTTATACATTGATGTTTAATAAATGTATACCGCGAAAATAACTTTGTGACAGAACGAGTTTACAAGTTTGAGGATGCCGTTAGTAAAATCTGCCACGGTTTGAAACTTATAAATAGGCCCTACTCTATTGTAGCAGATGTAATTAAATTAAGTTATATGAAATGTATTTAATGATTTATTAATTTAAGTATTAATTAATTTAGTTTGGCCTAGGTTATGTATAAATAGTGCTGCGACTACTGACCCCTTACTACTGAAATAAGATAATCAGTAAACTTTGTATTATTGATTATCTTAATAGTATACTTCACGAGTGGATAAATGTGTACCTATTGGGCACATGACATAATGCTTAATGTTTCTTAGCTCTCACATAAATGCTTATATGTGGTTTGAACATAATGTTGTGTAGCTATGGAATCAACAGCTATGATAAACCATTCTCGTACACATTCGGTAGTTAGAAAGGAGAAGATGGAGTCATTTGATGACTGCATGTGCATGCTACTAATTATCTGGTATCATTGATTGTTTAAGTAGGTGATCACAGAGAATAACTACTTTGGAGCTCTAACTTAAAACAGAGTCCAGCTGTTCATACTATTTTTCTGATGTTCCTTATAATAATAATAATAATAAAAATAATAATAATACAAACAGGTACACAAACTGTGTTTCGTGTATTTATATATCTGAAACAAAAACACATTGGAAATGTGAAAAAATGTCAAGTTATCAAAAGTGCCCAGCCATTTAAAGAGGAGATATCAAAAACGCAAGCCAAGTTTCAAGAAACCACTGGGGCAGCCTTGGGCCCCCACTGCTTTGACAGTTGTACCTATTTGCTTGGTGCTGGCCAAGGTTGCCCAAATGGTTTCATGAACGGTTGCTTGCGTTTTTGATATCTCCAGTGCATTTTATTTTTGTTGTCACTTCTTTTTTTCTTCTTTGTAACACACATACATTACAGAAATAGCAAAATTGTTCAACCTATTTTGAGGCAATGTATTGCCATTTGGATAGGGTAAATGTAAATAGTAGCCTAGTCTGTTGAAAGGATTAAGATGTGAATCTATGTAGCATAGAGGTTATGTAGTTGGAGTGAAAGTCTGACTTGTTAGGGTTCAGCTCATGGGTATATATATATATATATATATATATATATGAGATATATATATATATATATATATATATATATATATATATATATGCACAATGAAAACGCAACAGTGTAAGTTTTACATCAATAGCTCATTGGGCACATACATAATGTTATTTGTATTTTAAATAGTGAGCAGATATGTTAGTTGATTGTTTGAATAGTATTGTTCCTTGGGATAACAAAATACTGAGCTCAAGTCATGTGATTTCATAAAAAAGCTAGGTGCTTAGTGTTTGTTGATTAAGAATCTTTATAAATAGCTATTTGAAAAGATATGATTTTAATTAATGCAAGAACAGGGAAAGATACGACCGTGCCCCACTTGAGTAATGAAGATCACCTAGTTTCTATTGGCATGATTGAAGGCGGTCTGTGAGAGAAGTTTCGTGGAGAATGAGATGTTCTGCTTCAACAATCAGCAGACTAGGCCAGAGAAACCAGAAAACTGGCTCTGTGAGGAAGAGGCCATGTCCTGGAAGGCAGAGGGTCACAAACACACGTTATGCTGACTGCTGCATTGTTCAAGCCAACCGGTGGGGCAACCGTGACCAGCCACCCTTCGCCAGCTGGCTGCAGCTGCACAGGAAGAGTGGCAGAACATCCCACAGCGTCTATGTGTCAGCGCTACCAGGATTGTGTTAATGCTCAAGAAGGTCATACCCGATACTAACTTTGTAATGTTTTCATTTTGACAGTGTCACATTTTATACTGAAAACTTATCATGAATCTTTGACCTGTATTTTTTTTCACATTTTCTATGATTTTGTTTGACTTGTGTATAAAATATTTGATTAAACTAATTAGACCTGAGCATTGCATTTCTTTTGTGCATCTATGTGTGTGTGTGTGTGTGTGTATATATATATATATATATATATATATATATATATATATATATATATATATATATATATATATATATATATATATATATATATATATATATATATACTATATAGGCTACATTAAAGTCTACATTCCAAAAGTGTGTCAATTATTCATGCTTTATATATTAAAACGATGTAAAAACAGTTACGCTGGTGTGTTTCGACATGTCTTCATCAAAGTGTATTGAAAGCAGGATTCATTAGATCTATTACATGCACCTGGTATTCGTTGTCATTGAACACCTTATCCGATTACTAGAAATAGTAATCTAGCAATCAATGCATTCAATTCACATTCCAGATACTTGACAATCTGCTATATTTGGTTGGCAGCAGGAAGAAATGGAGACAGCACATGATGCAGTTTAAAGCAGTGAAAACTGCTGTTTGTATTGAGGCATTGGAACAGCAAGCAAATGGACGCTCTCTTATTAAATGGTTTAGCTCAGATAGACAGCTCCTGGACACAGTTACGTGAAAACCACAACATGACCCCGAGCTGCACGCAGGCAGCTCCTAAATAGTGATCCCCCCCGAAGCCCTATTGGCTCACACGCACAGGGGTACATTTACATACACATGGTCCAATCGCTCAGACCTTCAGTCCCGCGTAAACAACTGGTTGGCGGAACCGACCACAAATCACAGTGCAGCCAACACAGACCCCATCTACATACAGCTGCACTGTCCACGTGACACCCCAGACAGCGCACCAGCACTGCCTAGACACAAAACGGGCTACTACTCACAGCAATACACTAACACCAACACCCTTTCATGGCGGTGCGGGGTTCTCTATCTGGCACTATGGCATCACTTCGCTCCCTCTCTGGGCCTCTGGTGGCGCGGGGCTGTCTCTTTTGGGTTCTGGCAGTGCAGAGCTCTCTTGCTGGGGCTTTGCCGATGCTGGACCCTCTCTTGTCCTCTGGCGGTGTGGATCTTTCTCTCTCTCTGGTGCTGTGGTGGCGCGGAACTCCATCCTAGGTGACGCAGGACACTCTCTCTAGGTTCAATTTCAACGTATACCAGACCTTCTTTTATTTATATGCAGAATTTTTTTTTTGTTTTTTGCAGGCAAATGTTCCATTTTAAAATATAAATACATCATTTTATACAAATGATATAGACGACACAATAAGTGGTATATTTCCATGTGAGCAAAACAAGTTAACTGTCATTAAAATTGGATGCCCTGTAACAAACGTAAGCATAGATAAAAGTGCCTGGGGTCTGCAAAAATATATGTCTGGAGATAAAGAAGGACTTGTTGACTTATTTCTCTTACTGTATGGCAGGTATTCTACATTTCACGTAAGAGTGTTGGGAACTATAAATTAAATATGGAATGGTGCTTTTGGCTGATTTACTTTTGCTGCGCCAATACCCTGAAAAAACATAAACTATCTGTGCTGTATAGATAGTCACTAGCAGTTCTTGCGCTTTGCTGTAACTTGGTGAGAGGAACCACCATTCCTCTCGATCTGTATCTCAGTGAATATATTATAATATTAGATAAGCCACTGAAAGAGTAGCCATTCATTGTACTATGGTGTGTTAAGGATGCAGTCCTGTGTGTGTTTTGAATTTATAATGTTCACTTGAGGTGATCAAAGATCCCTCTTGAACTGAAGTGTAACAGTTCATTTTTGTTTCAGTGCAATATGTTTATGGATAATTTTATAGCTTGGTGATTCTCCCTTTGCAGCAGTTTTGAAGTGGCAGCCATGCAATTAAGAAAATTGGTTGTATGTGTCGGCTGTGACCTAGCAAGCTGAAAAGTCTGGATACCATGCTCCAAAAATGGAACATATCCCAACTGTGATAGTTCAAGCAGGCCGTTGACATTTCTAAAGCAGCAGTCCTTAAAAATAATAAGTCTCCACCTAAGGTAGGCCTATAATGAATACATACTGTAATAGGAATTATCTGCTTAAACAAGGAAAACAGGTTTTAGAAATCTACTGTATGTAACTGTTTTAAATACTTAACATGCAGTCCTAAATGCAACAATATGCTGTAGAAAGCTGTTAAGAACATCATCCATTCTCAGGCAGAATGAAACCATTCCAGAGCAGGCTCAGGGCATTGTTCTTGGGCAATGAGGGGAAAATCACTTTGCCGATGCTTTTGCTGCTCCTGTTTTTGAGAGAGAGCTCAGTCTCAAATGTTGCCAACTTTTTGTTCAAATGTCCTGTCTCCTCAACTTTAAACTCAGTGGGGTGTCATGGGCAAGGGCTTGTAGAACTAGAGAATGCAAATGTACGCTCAGGCTGTCATCTAGTGGTTCTGTCTTTCCGTTGCTTTACTGATCACCTGTGTAAAGAGGAGGTTTGGTCACTTGAGTTTAATCATCACAGCTGTCATCTAAACAAATTGATTTTTCTGATGGTCAGACTTTGTTGGTTTGCTGATAAAGTTATTGAATCATGTGCACTCTTGCTGAACAGACCTTTTGAAGCCACAGATTTGAGGCCTATTAACTTTGACTCCTGAAGTACAGCTGGAGGAAGCAAAGTGCCACAAAGAACCGTCAGAGATGATTTCTCTACCCTCTATTATAGGGTCATTAGTCTAAAGAATCGCACATTCTGCCTTTATTACACAAAGAATAAGATAACAATTATGTTTCATGTTGCCTCTACAGGACAATTCTAATTTGAGGAAATAAACTGGTATTTTATGTGAAATGATAAGTTTTAATAATCAATAGCTATGGCTGCTTTTTAAAGCAATAGCTATGGCTTTGCATTTTCTGTGCCACAGTTTCTGCTTTATAATTAGCTGTGTGATGCTGAAACAGTCTAAAAACAAATACAATACAAAAAAAAAAAATGGTTACCATTTAAAATCATAAAGCAGAGCATATTTATGTAGTGGCTTGAAATATTTTGTGTCTTTAATTGCCAGGGGTTTGCTGTTTTCTGACTAGATCATTCTAAGGGCATATTTTAGAATATGTATTCTGTTGGCAGCTGAACAAACTTCACCAATGGAAAATATGTGCAGCTGGACCTGTACAGTATTGTACTGAATGACCTTGGCAGTCATTTTATCAAAGTTTAATTCACAGATGGTTGTATTATGAGAAATATGGAAGCCTTTAGTTTCCTCTGGTTTCTCCGCTGCTTTCTTATTAAAACCCTATTTTGAAGTTTATACTTTTTTTCCTGAGAAGTGAGGACATTTAAAATGGAAGTCAGAGATCCATTCACCACCCATGTGCTCTCATGTGTCAAAAAAAAAAAAAAACTGAGTAATGTGGCTGCTCCTGGTTGATTTACCTATTTAATACTTTGTCACACAGTACGGTTGTATGATGGAGAAGTTTTAAAATGTGTAAAAGCACTAGCCAGATACAAATAGCGGTGCCCATGTGTAATGACAACCTATAGTTTCAATGGAATGGAATGTTTCATTTTCAAGAATGTCCCATCCAAAGTAATGGAGTATAGGAAATATGTTTAAAAACACTTTTTAATCAAGGATAAACCTAAGATTAATTGTAGAGTAATTGTGTTCTTCCATGTTACATGTTTTTGAAATCAAAGAAACTCCACATTTAACTTTCTAATTGTCATAAAAGTCACAGGAATTTTAGTTTTAAGATGTTTTTTTGTTAATAAAAGTTAAAAAAAAAACTTTGTTATTTACAAGATTCAAAGGAAAATGAGTGTAATACCAATCATTAATAACACAGTGACATTTATATTTACATTATTAGTTTGCTTCATTTTAGTGCATCTGGTACCATCTATTCAGGTTCACTGCAGTATTTTATGTCATGTTAATTATAGTTTTCTCATAATCACTCCACAAGTGAGAAAAAACTCCCGTTTACTCCTCAGAGATTCAGCAGCAAACTGGTATCCGCTTGTCATCTAAGGGGAATTTCTATTAGGTGGCAAAGGCTTGCAGACAATTTGATTTGTTGTTTAGTGTAACCGCTTGTAACACACTCTCAGATAAATAATGCATAAAACTGAAGTCTGGCTGCTAATGAGGCGATTGACCTAATGGGTCACACTGGCTGGATTTTGGATGTTTGTATAAGGATATGGTTTTCACTTCAGTTAATTAAGAGAAGGCAAGTGTCCTATTAAAAATACTGACAGTGTATCCCTCTGACCAGGCATGTATAGGTTTTAATACATTTGTTAAATTAATTATGCTTTTTTATAGTACAGTATGCAACTGATCTCCAACTCCTGTTGCACTGAATTAACAATAGCAGTAAATGAAACCTGATATTATATGTACTAATGTATTGACAGGCAATAATAGAGAGACTACCCTGTTGATTTACAATTCAACTGTGTTGTTTGCTGAGATTGCTTTTTTTGTTTCTGATATACATACAGTGTCTGTTAAATGCAACTTTACCTGAAGCTCTTTGTAAACAGGCACATTACACCATGTTTCAGACATGACAGTAAGCACAAGACAAACTGAATAAAAATAGGATTTCATTGTTCAATTAGATGTTTTGTTTTCAATATGCTTTATCAGACATGCTGCATATTACCTTTTTTTGGGGGTGTCCCAGGTAAACAGAATAAATAGGTAAGACAGCTAGTCTTACTGCTGGATCAAGCTTTCACGTTCCCATTATATTTTATTATTGGGAGAGAAGGAGGAACGGTTGCACGTTCACAAGAAAACCTCCTTCGTAGATTGTCAAACAATCTGAAAACTCAAAGCGGAGTATATCAGACACTGTGTCCTAATTTAAAAAATATATTTTTACCCACGGTTGTTGTAATCTGCTCCTTTAATCTGATTAGGTCTTAAAATCATAAATTCTTAAAATAATGCTGGTTGTAGGAGAATGAAGAAAACTTAAGCACAATGATCCAATTTCATGAAATCTGCACATTTGAATCACAATGGAGTTATGTTGTAATCTCACAACCGTGAATAAAACAGTTAAAAACCTTCTTTCAGACGTTTGAATCAATGCTTTCTTGGAAATCCAATCTCATCCACCTCCTAATTTACATGAATTCAAATATGAAAGATTCTGTAACTGTATCTGCTCATATATGTTGTTTTGTTCTCAACGTTTTGGGCTTTGCTATTGAATGTGCAACTTCATTTCCTCAAAAAAAAAAAAAAAAAACCTTTCTCTCTTAAAGATTTAACATATCATCTCAAAGAGTTTGATCTTGAAGGTGAAGGTGTCTTTGATGCTGCTGAGTTTCTACAATCTCTTCCCTTTGTTAAGAGGGTTAACTAAGCTAACAGTGACGGGCTTGTCAGCTACAGGAAATGCCATTGACTGTAAGATATGCAAGAATTCTACATTTACAAACCCTCCTTTAAATGTAATATTCTTCTGAGATTTGTTTCATTAGTCTAGGTTAGGGATGGCTGATCAACCTATAACTCTTTATTTATCAAATAATAAAAGAAGACATGTTTGATCCTGAGTATGGGTTGTTATCCAACCAACTCTGCTTTACTTTTCTCTATTTTGTCAATAATGAGGAATTTAAGACAGTTAGTTTCACTATAATGTCATTATTTAGTTTTGTTTGTATCTTCTTAAAACCGATACAGCAAGGAACTGCCTTTCTGTATTCTCTTTTTGCAGTGTGTGCAGCTGCTGCTTTTATCTTCAACATCCAAATCTCAGTTAGTTTAGTTTAATGAGAGGTTATGTGACAACAGTAGAATCTCAATCAGCCTGCTTTTTTACTTGGCCCATAACTTTGTTTACTGTAAATTATTATACCAATTTAGAATTTCACTGTTAAACATAAATCCTCTTGACAGTGTTCATTAAATGACAAGATCAAGGTTTTTTATTTTATTTTTTTTACTGAAAAGACTACAATATCAGATAAGCTTCATAGGAAATTCTAATCTCTGCTGTATTAACTAAAAAAACAGGCAAGGGCTCAAGAAGATACTGTCATTAATTTGAAAGATATGCATGTCAGAAGGGTAGATTGATGCCTTTAAGCCTTCTTTGTGTCTGGACGTAGCATGGTGGGGTCTAGATAATTTAAACTAGGTCTACATTTAGTATAAACGCAATTTGATTTCTGATGAGACTGTAAACAAGCTCTTTTCTGGAGTACATTTTCCTGTTGTCATTATTATATTGATTAACAAAAATGACACATTTCAAGAGGTCAGACTCATTTTCTATTTTTAATTAACTAAAATGTGATTTTTATTTTCTTTGTAATACGAAAGGTCTGTATACATGATGATTCAGTGCTGTCACATTGTGTCTTTCGAGAATTTAGTGAGGCTTTAAAGTCATAGCTTCTTCCCGAATGATATAACATTCTATACCATTGTCTTAATAAATCCTTTTATAAAAGTTTATTGTGGTATGTTACAGTAAACATAAAGCAAATTGTAGCAAAGCTAAAGTTATGGTAAAGCACAGGTGAACAAAGTAAATCACAAACACGTATGGTTTGTTATGCTAAAAAACTTAACTAAGGATTATTATTATCATTAATTAAAAAAGTAAAACATGGTAGGTTAGGCATGATTAGTGAAGTCTTAACCTTGAGTGTGATTAAAGTCAGCTTGCATGAGAAATCTTTAATACTGAGTCAGCTGTGAAAAAAAAAAAAAAAATCTCTATAACGTCCAAGAAAAGAAAGTTAACTTAATTAATGGGAGAACCAGCAGTGTTCTGCCGATACCAGAGGTAATTAAAAGAAAAGAAAAAAAAGCTTTGTCTGAGTGCACTTACCTTCTTCAGAGAGTTCAAATGATAGCAGAGTGGCAATGAGGTTCCTTATCTCATTCAAATTTGCAGTGTGATGGAGACAGCAGTTGGCCCCATACATAGACAAGAAAATATTTAATTGAGAGGTTGCTATATGGTTGTTTTTGCACTGTATTGAGAGGTACTAAATCAGATTGTAATATCTTTATAAATAGTTTTACCTCACTGCTAAAATACAGTAGCAATTAAAACAAGCCACATGTAAATAATTATCCCTAATGGAAGGACATTTTATACAGACATGTACTTCTTGTTGTGCCCATCTCTACAGCTTCAAACATCATTTTCCCATCTCATAATACTGAAATAGAAAGCCAACTTCTTTATTAGACATACAGCTGCATAATTACAATATAGTGCCACGCTTGCCATGGTATAGCCATCATGGTTCAGTCAGCACTTTAAATTAGGATGAAAAAAGCAATAACTGGCTGACATTTCACGATTTCGGTGAGGGATTTAATACTTCAGTGCGCAGCCTCTATTCACGATAATAAAGCACTTGCAAATAAAATGTCCAATATTTATATCTTTTCATTTGATTCAGCAAAATAAGATATTGCAAAATGTGTGTGTGTATTGGGGTGGGGGGTCACTGAGGTGCTTGAAAGCATCTTTGTTTTTGCTTCCCTGGGATGTATTTATAATAGCTGGAAATTAACCACAATGGCCTCTCTATTCAGATCTATGTCTTGTTATGTCTTTGTTTTGTTTAAAATAAGAGAAATAAAATGGTTCAGTGAGACCTGCTCATAATGGATATTAGATCACTGTAGATACGCTTTGGACAACACATGCATGACCTCTTTAAAAAATGTGTTAGCCTAAATGATTTGGAATTATGAAGTTATTTAAAAAATAGAAGATGATGCAATATATATATATATATATATATATATATATATATATATATATATATATATATATATATATATATATATATATATATATATATATATATATATATGCTGGTTAGTATAACTATATATATACAAAATAGGGATATACCCCTATCGTTCCTTGTGTCTACACCTCAAGAGAAAAGTTGAGGGATAGCAGGAACACACCCTCAATCACCTCAAGAGGCCCAGTCCAGGGCCAATTTTGCAATTTGTATAAACCACTTTATACTGAAACCCAATTGAAAGTATAACATGGTCAATAGCAGCAGTCCTACAAAAATAAAACACAATCACAAATATTTATAAAAATATATTTCACAAAGTAGGAAACAATACAGGGGTATCTCTGATTTACGATACACTGAGTAAATAGTTAAACATACAAGTTTATAGCATAAAAGCACAGTAGAAAATATGATTTGCATGTAAGCCTATTTAATATATAGTATCTACTGAGAACTGTCATATATTGTTTACAAATTGAGTATGCATGTAGCTTTAGTGCTGTTGTTTTAATGAAAAGCTAAGAAAGTTAGCAGTACATGTATATATGGATAATTATATAATATACAATGTAGCACAATAAGCAAGTGATTTAGATTTTCTCATTTCCTTGTGAAATGTTACCAGTCATATAGCTCATCCAGCTATTGTGCTTAAAGTATTATTGGTAACTCTGCCAAATGAATATTTTAGATATAACAATTTAACTATTCACATCTTTCTAAATCACTTAGATACCATCTTTATTTTACAGTTTTAATATAGTTCTAGTTTTCTGCATATTACTGCATTAACTTTCTGAAACGTTGCTTTTGCTTCAATAAAATAGATGGCTTGAATCAGCGACAAAGAAATTTAAAAGATGACACCTATTTAATACTCAGATGCACAAAAGAACAGCCAGAAATGACATAGAAAAATTAACAGTTCTTGTATGAAGGGGAAAAAAAAGTCTTCAAAATGAGTCGAAGACAATTGTGTTTTCTTCTGTAAAAAGAAGACCCCTGTCATAACTTGATTTTCTTATTATTTCCTTTGAGAACACACTTAGAACATGTGAATATATTGAGAATTATAAAGCAAGCCAACAGGCTTATCCAGTTCATAATAAATGTATCCATCAAGAAGTATACTAAATTTCAGTAAAAGCCATTATGGTTTTATAATCATACTGCTATCCAACATTGTAATGAAGACCATATATTGCTTGTTTTTTTTTTTTTTTTTGTATTCTGGCATATTGACAGGATGATGGCTAGCGATCTGATACTTGAACTATTCACATTAGCAGGACCCATGGAAATGCACCGTAGCCCAACATAGCTTCATGGCCCAATCGATAGATGCTGTGCACAATATAAGTCCTCCATCTTGGTTGTTAAAGCGACTACCAAGAATCCAGATTTGTATGTTTCTGGTGGTCACAGTGAACAACAAATACCCAAAATACTGCTAGACACTCGACAGAATCTAATTCACACTGCACAAGAATCATAAACCTCCTAACAAAGACGTTGTTTAGTTTGGCTCAACATTACAATGCATTTGATGTGACTGATGACGATCTCTTTACTTTTCACTAAGAAAAAAGGCGGCCCTTTTTATAGCCGCTTCTAATAACCCTAGAATAATACACAATTTTGTAGACATAATCTGATGTTTTTTTGTAAATCCGCGGTCAAGTCTCCATGTCAATCTCTCCCACAGAGTAAAGCTCCCCAAGTCTTTTAAACCGTGGGCCCCATTCTCTGAGGTAGTCAAAGTTCTGGTCAGAGTCTGATGAAGCTGATTCTAGTGAACTTAGTGAGCCAGCCACTGAACCCCTCCCTTCGTACCCATAGAATTGTATAGAGTCATAAGGAGGTGCAGCGGGATCATTGTCAGCTTCATGTAGCCGTACATTTATAAATTCATCAACGTCAACGCCGTTAGGGGCAGGGTGCTGTCCTTGTCTTGGCATAAACTGGAGATCTGGCTTGATATCCTTCCGAGGCAAAAACCCATTAATGCCATCTGGGTTCTGTAAAGTGGCAATGTCAAAGGCTTCTGTGTCCTCTTCCCCGCCCCCCTCGTCGTCATAACGAATGATGTTCTCTCGCACGTCTTCGTCATCTTTGATTATAAGAGGCTCGTTTTTGTGTCTTCTCAAAGTCACAAACAGCACCACGATAACTGTAAAAATATAAGCAATACACGGTTGGATTCTGCTCCAATACTAAGTACAGATTTGTTACAGATTTTGTACCACCTTTCACTGACTGTGAGCAGAAGAATATTTTAACAATATTTGTTTTGATACTATATACTATTCATTAATATATACAGTATATATTATTTGTGGGATATGCCACAAGATATTTTGTACTTTATCTCTAAGTCTGTGAGGCAATTTAACAGTTTTTAACTAAGTCTAATATTTTATATTATACATTTGTTAAACGTGTTATTTTTCTAAGGATATTTTGTATTATTGTGCATAAACAATGTTCATTCAGTGTCATATATTTTGTATATCAATAGTCCTTGTAGTACAAGAATGTTGATACAAGAATACTGGTAACCATATTTTTCTATCTTTTTAAGAATAGTATTCAAGCATACTGGGATAACCAAAACATATTTAAATATATCAGTTCACATACCTAACAGTAAGATAATGCATGCTAAAATAGCTATTAAGGCTCCCATACTGAGTCCAATGGGTAGAACGTAAGCCTCAACGTTGCAGGACTGGACAACCCCCTCCCTGCTGCAGCCACACACTCGGATGGTCAGTGTGTTGGTGCTGCTCATTGGAGGGTTGCCGTTGTCACTGACGATGATTGGTAGAAAGTACATCTCCTGCTTCTGCCGGCGGAAGCCATTATGCTTGGCAAGGACGCTGACAGAGTTGTCTGTGGAAAGAGAAGACATTGTGAGGGAGTTATGGGTGCCAGATTAGGATGATTGACAGGTCAATTTCTGTGTTGTTCTTTTATCCAGGTATTTATTTATTAAACTACAACATTTCTTAAATCAGTTCCGTAAATCTGGCAGCTTTAAATCAATGTTAAAGGCAAAGCCCATGGCCTTTTATGGCTGCAATTAAAATACACATAAGTTTCTTATAACCTAAAGATTTTGATTTAAAAAAAAAAAAAAAATGAAACCAGTGAAGATTATTCTTAAACAGTCTCTCCTGAAACTAGTGTCTGGAATTGTATATAAATGCAAGTTTGCTCATTGTATATTGAATTGTACACTTAGTATAAGGAAAATGACTTACAAAGTGTGAAACAATGCAACTTGCACGGTAAGCATCATTTACCAGCAAAGTTCTTGATAAGCTTGGACTCACTACCAACCCTGTAATGTTATTGTATTCCCTGTAAGCAAGGCAACTTATTTAAAATAAAGACACCCTCAATTTACAGGTAGCATGTAGTGTCAACCAGAACTAGGACTTGCCATCAAAATAGTTTTAAATTTTCTGCCTTATTTGGTTGTAACATGGGCACTGTAGTGATCTTGTAGAAAGACTCTAGACTGCAGAATGCTTCTAGGCTGTCTACATCGTACACGAAAACCATCAGAAGGCTTGTATTAGGGAGCCGAGGTTAAAGAAGTAAGAGACTTAATGCAAGGGCATTGCAATCAACTACAGCTGTGCTCATTTAATTTTAGAGGACAGGTTTTTACAAATTGGAACTTTATTGACATGTTTTGTTGTATTTACCTTATTGTAAGCCTTAGTTGTTCTCTTGCTAGCTATGACACATAGTGTAAGTAATCATATAATGACACATCCATGTCATAAAATGTTGTGTTGTATTAATATTGAGGCAGGATTTATTTTTTTAATCATTGTAATACTGTTTGACAAGACTACCTATGAAGTATTTTTTTTCTTGTTGTTTTCAGCTAATGGCCAAACTTCAATAATTGTCTATGTAACAATGCATACATCTAAAATAATGCAATCCTTCGATTTCGACATGGAAATGAACATTTCTTTCCTTGTAATAATTTTAAGGCTGCAGAATCAGATACGAAAGCTCATTCCTTTTTATGCCGGACTAAATTAACATTACTGCAGCCCAAACATAGCATCTTCTCAAACATGTTTGAATTAATTAGAAATAGCAAACATTATTAAGACTCTGTGGAAGCCCTACTAAAAGCAAACTAATGATGATAATAACAACAGAAACAGAAGTTCTGAAATGTATGATTGTTAAACACATCCCTAGGTAAATGGGCCTTTAACATGATCTATTAATACCTGCTTGATTACACTATCTACAAGATGAACATAACACACGCACTGTGCCTCATCAAACAAAAGAGTTGTTTACAGCTAATAAATAATCACATGACGCAATGCACTTAAATCAGTATATTAAAATATGTGTGTCTTAATTACAGTGCCATCTATAAGACAAACTGTGGTGCACAGGGTTCTATGTTTATCCATAAACAGTCTAATGAAAATGTAAATAAGTTTTTGTTTCCTTCCTTCTATCCTTCACAGGTCACAAAACAATTGTGTAGGTGCACTGACTGATTTATTGTGTTAATTAAAACTCAATTTCTGTTATTAAATAATATTAGGAGGTAGCTAGTCCATTCCTTTGTCTGCCTCGACAAATTGAAAATTAGTGTTTAAGGGGGATTGTGCATGCAAAGTAAGGGATGGTACTGCAAAGATGTCCTGTTAATAAACCAGTTGTTGCAAAGAACCCTGTACGCAAAGTAAATATTTAAACTTGAATGTAATTCAAGGAGAGTCTTCGCATTGATTGCTCTTGCTGCCTAAACATTTTTGTAGAGGTTAACTTACCAAATGGGAAACACAGTGGGGATTTGAAAGGGAGAATAAAACACTAATGCACATCTTAATGTGCTGCAAACTAAAACATATTGAAATAAATTACTTACAGCATTGGCCAAATTAGAAGCTTTTAGACTTGTTAATGGAGCTATGAATGATCAATGCAAAAATATGCAGAGTTGTCTACATATATTTATTAGTATGGTAATAATCTTCTGAGGACATTTGTTCTAAATCAAAGGAATTGTGGATCTTATAAATGTAGGATTTTCTATTCTCTGTTGTGCAAATGGGCAAAATACTAGACCAAAAATAAAGTGCTTGATTTGGTTTCTGCTGTAGCTGATCAAAAGGTATTTAATGCAGTTTCTATATTAATTGAGATCTGATGGGTTTGTCTTCTAATGCTGATGTTATTCAGTGGTAATTGGAGAACGTTCTTAAACTGATAAACAATGAAACAAACTGTCCATAGAAGCTCAAATCAGTCGAATGGAGATGATTCTTGCAAAGAAGAAATTCCAGCAAGTGTGGTGAGGGAATTAGGCAGCACTTAAGGACATTTACTTTGAATTAATTTAAAAGGAATTTTAGGAAAATAGTTAAAATGGTTCCATTTGTTTGCTCTTTTCATTGCAAAAATGTATATTTTCAAAGTAATCGAATTGCGCTCTTTCTCCAAATGGAGGGATTGTGTTACAAATATATTCTATTGGAAAAGGGTTTTGATATACCAGCATCTGTCAGATCTGATGATCGATGCGTGGGTTAATAGTTTACATGGCTGTATCATGCTTTGATGTGTATGCCTAATGCATGCTGCATTTGCATGCTGCTTTGAATTAAATAAAAACATAAATCCATAATGCTACAAAATGTAAACTTCCTGCATGGCAGTTAAAATGCTGCAGTACAGGTTTATCCATTTTGAGCCAGTGTTTCCAATTATCTTATACACACATTGTACCAGTGGATTATGGTGAGACTAAAAAGCCACACTTTTCATATCCCATTGAATTAAGCATTATATAAAAAAAAGAGCTTAGAGTAGTATTACCACATTGCAAATTCATGCCTTTTTGGTCTGCTTGAGTGTAGTTTAGAGAATTTTAATCAGTCCAATGATCAGTTTAATTTCTTCTATTGTGATTTTCAATTGTGTTTTGAAGGAGACAGTTTAGACACCATATCTCAAGGTTGAACTTTCAGACACAGGCTCATGGTCACGCAACTACCTACCAACTACCTAATATCTCACAGGCAAAATTACTGTAGGTAAGCTCTGTCTATTTATCTATCTTTTAGAAGTCAAATATCAACTCTACTACAAACCATTTGGCTAAAAGATGATCCATAGATGAGCTTTAACTACTGTTGAAAAAAAAAGTACTGTTAACAATGTCATTGGCAAGGGACTATAAAACAGTGATATGTGTTTTTTTTTTTTTTTTAAAACATAACTTGATTGTGGGACACTACAGCTTGTCATTTTTTTTTTATTGTGCAATCTGTTTGAAATAAACAGAGGTTAAGGCATATACTGTTAGGGCTGCTACAGAACAAACATTATTTCCGACTACAAAATAAAACAGAAACATAGCAGGTTGCCTTCGGCTTTAGTAAAAGAACAGACGGACTAAACCAGCTGAAGATTCCTTGCCCCAAGCTCCGTGAGAAACATGATAAAACATTAGTCTGAACACAGGCTTTTCAGGTAATGCAAGTTCGAGGGGATGAAAGCTGGCTAAACTATCATGTTGTTAGACAAACATATTTAGTACCATCTACTACACACTGACAATTCAAGAAACCACAGTAAAACTGATTTCAAAGAATTACTAAGCCCTTTACAAGACAGGATTTTGGAACCTATTAATTTGGTGTTGTTTGTATAGTACACTGCAGTGCAGTTAGAACCAATGGATTCCAATACTTGAAGGCACAATGACTTTGAACTGCTCATGCATTTACTAGTCTTAAAGATATGCATCTATCACTGCATTAAATGCAATGCACTAAGTTTGTGATGAGCTCAACAATATTACATATGTCATATGGGAAAAACCTGTCTGAGATGGAGAAGGCAGCAACGGTCTCGCCATAGGCAAGCTTTGCACAGGTTTCCTCAACATGCCATAAATATGAATTTTATTCTGTTGCTCCACAATCCTTCATTTTAAAAAACAAGCCTAAAAATGGTACAGAAGTTTCAACTCCTTCATGTGCCTGTTCTGAGTACTGTATTTAAAATGTTCATATGCTAAAACATATCAGAAAGCATTTGGGGATATTGGAGGTTACACAAAAATGTTTAATATTACAGTGTCCACACTTCTCACAAACTGCACTAGCTGGTGCAATCTAATTTAGAAACGGACTTGCATCTACCCACTGAGGTGGTCTCAAGTCTGGTTCTCGAGTACAGTATTAAACACTGTGTAGTGTAGATGCTAATCATATTTAGCACTTTTAAGCCAGTCTAAAGGCAACTAATATGGTTTAAAGGTATAGTGTGGGCATGGCCTAAATCCATGCAGCTGCTCATAAGATTTATAGGCTGCTGAAGATCTTTCTTTTTTAAGTTTTCACTGTGCTGTATTCTCCATATCAGCATGATTCACGTCACCTACTTAAAACATTATACCTTAGGCACCTTCCATTAATTCCACGTAACTGCAAAGTCCATTCAAAATGGTGACATCATAATTGACCATGTACGTCAGCCACTTACTTAGCAGTATTCACTTCATCAGCCCTTTCCCCTTTAATGAAATTCTCAAATGGACTAAATAAAGGTTGGTAATAATTAGAAAACAAATATGACTGGATGTTAAACTTGTGTATTAATAATAAAGCAGTATATAACAGAGTTACAGGATGGTGAATGTCTGTGTACGTGTTATATCGACACTTATAGCCCAGGTCCGTTCTCTTCTACTTGCCGATATTCCACCTATAACCCATAATAACAAATGACAAGAAGCCTAAAGTTTGACACTAACTTTTTTTCTTTATATAAACTGTTTTTTACCTTCATTGTTCTTGATGGTGAAGTTGGGATTGTTAGATATTTCTGGCACCAAACTGTAGAAGAAAAAATGTCCATTTTTCGGGTCATCCTTGTCAATGGCACTGACGGTTTGAATTACCTAAAAAAATAAATAAATAGGAAGCTTTTCTTGAAATTTAAAAGGCAAGCCTACAATAAGGCATAAAACATTTTTTAGGGGTCATGAATTTTCAATAATAATAATAATAATAATAATAATAATAATAATAATAATAGCACCTCTATGGTATGAATGCACTGGAAAGATAACAAAGAGACTACATATTTTTTTTAACAGTACGCAAGCATGTTTTACCTGTCCTGGTTTTCCATTCTCACACAGGAACGCTTCGTACTCTGATGCAAATTCAGGAGCATTGTCGTTGATGTCAAGAACCTTAATGGCGACAGAACTACGAGATATTTGACTGTAGTTCCCTGTAAAAAATAAATAAACACAATAATTAAATATTTGGTTTTTATCAACAGAAATACAGAAAAACAGCACATTCATAGCTATGCAGCTTTTCTTTGTATTCAGTCATTTAACATAACATCAACACGGAGAACAGGGCACTTGCAATTGTATTGCATAGGGTTGTTTTCTTTTAACATTAAGGGCAAACACACATATTGACAATGAAATTGAATGAATAAATGGAAGGATAGTACCACATTAGGCTGTCAAGCAATAGTAGGGAAAAACTGTATCCATCTAAAATATATAGCCTATGTAAAGCAATATTAAAATTACCTTCACAACATTCATGTTTTAAACATGACACTTTTTATTTTATGCATATTAATGAAATGATCACAGATGAAGTCTAAAAGACAATAAAGAGCAATTTAATTAGATTTGGGTTTATTGGAATTATGCATTGGTGTTAATTCATAGTCCCTTATGAGAGCCCAGTAAATGACTGACTTTAATCAGTGCTGCAAACACTAACTTTAAAGCTGGTATCTATTAATTTGAGGATGTGGGGGGTGGTGGTGGTTATGATTTACATAGTTGTTTTGAATATCTCTTCATATACTGTTAGCTCATCACAGTTTCATGAAAGTCATATATATATATATATATATATATATATATATATATATACACACACACACACACACACACACACACACACACACACACACACACACACACATTTTATTTAAAAAAAAAGAGAAGGAGAAGAAGAAGAAGATCTTTAGGGTTTAAACATGGTTATCTTGGTCAGCCCACTGAACTAAAACCAAAAATAATCAAAATAAATGTAGAATGAAAGTGACAGTCACTTCAGGCATGCACTTATCCAACATGAAGTATGTGCAAAATAAAGATATTTATTTAGATATATGCAATGAATTTACTCCTTGGCAGTGAAATGTGTTCACACATGAGCTCAGGGGTGTTTTTTTTCGATTTGTTTTAAATTAAAAGAAACCCAAAATTTATATATATATATATATATATATATATATATATATATATATATATATATATATATATATATATATATATATATATATATATTTACATACATGCACGTTAAGGAACGTGGGAAATTATCCAATTGGGTAAGAGGTTTCAAGATATAACATATTATATCTAACATATATAGGTACCAATATACTGTATGGAAAAGTAAGTCACCCTGTAGAGTGAGAGACTCATAGAATAGCCCTGTCTAACACATTTGAAGTCAGTATCTGAAAGCTTTGGTCCCTGATTTAGAAACCAAAAAGTTCCCTGTCCATTGGCATATAGTCAGATTTTACAGACCCATAATTAAACTAGACCAAGAGAATCACCGACTGTATCTGTGTATCAAATGTGATTCAATACCATAAAGTACTTTGGAAATCAAAATGTCACATTAATGGAACACGGCAGCATGAAGGCCAATGGCAAATTTCACACAAGGAATTTAAACCATACAACTACGTGTTTAAAATAGGCAGATTTACTAAAACATTCCAAAAAAAAAAAAAAAAAAAAAGGCTTATAAAAAAAAAAAAACATTTACTAATAACTCAAAGCACTGAAGAGGATATTAATTGAAAAGTTTGTCGACTTAATATGTGACTTTAGTATATTTAGTATAGTATATGTTAATACAGTATACAAGGCCTAATCATGCATTAACCACACGTATCTTCAAAAAAGTTAAATAAATAAGGAGTAATTTACAAGATTGACCCATGAACCAAATTGTTCTTGTTCATTGGCTGTAGTAACTTGCAATGCACTGCAAGGAGCTTGTATCTGAAATATTTCAAGTGTTAGCTCTGGAACTGCACAGTGGCAGGCTGTTAAAAGTGACTTTCACTCTCCGACAGCTGGGAATTCAATCTGATTAGTTAGATGTCATCTGGTGCAAGCAGCAGAACACACAGCGGTTTGGGTGGCAAATCATGATAGAATGGGACAGGGAATACAATTCCTCATGTTCACAGTAGAATAGCTTTTAAAAATGGGAATCATTTCTAGACTGCAGTTCTGAAAATATTATTATTATTATTATTATTATTATTATTATTATTATTATTATTATTATTATTATTATTATTATTTATTTTTTTTTTTTTTTTTACGAGGCACATTTATTTACATTATTTTCATTTGTTGGACTTGCCATTGGGGATCAATGGAAATACAGCTGGAAATGTCAAGTATTATACACAGAAGAAAGAAGTTATATAATCCTAAACTATCTTTTTTTTTTTTTGTGGGAAACTGCAAATTAAGCAGTTTTTATATGATTAATTGCATCATCATTTTTCACCACAATCCTCCTGTGAATGCATTTTCTCTAGAGCTGAAACCTATAACTTTTGTGTCAGGCAGGAGTTACCCAATGCCATCCTCGCTCCCTTGAGAATGCAGGTTCTGGTTAGATGGATCCATTCACATTCTCCATGTGTAAAGCAATTGCTACAGTTCCTCTAGCAGGTTTCAATAGGTGACATATCAGTCTTTCTCACACTTCAAGGGACACTCAAAGGTTACCCACAAGTTGTTAAGCCAAACTTGATTAATGTCTTGTACTTACTGATTTCTGTGGCTATCACGGTAATGTTGTGCCATGGGTCTGTCTCTCTGTCGAGTGCTTTCGCCAGGGTTATCTTCCCATCTTCAGAATTTATGTTGAACTGCCTCTCAAGGTCTGTGTGTCGATCGATGGAATACCTATAAAACAAATATTCTTATAATCTATGATAATATTGACAAATTGTATGCGGAATGTAGTCAATACTATTTCAGCAACCCCTTATAAGCAGGTTAATAAACCAAAGGTTCTTGTGGGTTAACACGCACAGTGTAGTGATCTTATAATACAATAATTATTGTCAAGGGCTAATTACTGTATTAGCTACACATTGCCAGTTAAGACCATAATGTGGCATCAAGATTGATAGATAACTATTTTTCAATGGAAGAGAGACTAGGTCTGAACAGTGCCCAATTAATAATTATTAGCTACAAATAATTACAATTCCTTATATTATATATGTTAAGTTACCACGGTCCATAAGCCATGGAGAAAAACCCCAAATGTCCATTTTATATCATTACGATTGTGATTCTTCACAATATATTAGCATAACTGAGTTGTTTTCAAATGAGAAATATAAACTATGTGTTAATGTCGAGTAATTCACTGAAAGAAGCCTTAGGCCATGTGTGGGTGTGGTTCACATTATTCAAAAAAAAGGTCAATGTTTACTGGGTCAAATACAGGATGTTATTTATGAAGCAACATCACTGCCAGACAACAGAAAGTCACACAGGAATATTTTGTAAGAAAATTAGCTGATTTTAGTTAGGCTAGGCAGCTGGTTATTGATATCATGAGATATGAGATGGGCCCAGAAGTCTGCTGTGTGCTACTCATTGAAGATAAGACACAGTAGCAGCACAACAACAAATGGGATTTAATTTATTCCATGTAATGTATATATATTTTTGAGGCATGTTACAATATATATATATATATATATATATATATATATATATATATATATATATATATATATATATATATATGTGTGTGTGTGTGTGTGTATATATATATATATATATATATATATATATATATATATATATATATATATATATATATATATATATACACACTGCACATTGCAAAGTAACACTGTTCAGCGGTCGAAGTATACATTTTGTCATATGTACTAAGAGAAAATAATGTTAATGAAAACAGTTGCAATATACTAATTTAAATATCTGTTGTATCTTCTTAGTGAGATCTCTAGCATTGGGAGTTTTGTGCGACACTGATCAAATAAATAGTGGGAGTTGAGTTGTGGTTTGCTGCAGCAAAGGGTGCCCCGAAGGATAATGTCTGTGTATGCAAAGGTGCAAGAATCAAAATAATTGTTAACTGTAAATGTCACGTGTACAACACATTTTGTTCCGTCTTCATTTTACTTATTTTAATACTGTATATAATATATATATATATATATATATATATATATATATATATATATATATATATATATATATATATATATATATATATATATAAAAATATGAAAATGAACTTTCGTTAAATAGGGTAGATTTAGATAGTGGGGCCCCACCCCAGGGGGTGGAAAAAAGCTTTTGATAAAACTTGCTAAACGGATGTGGCTGTGACAACGAGGAAGGCTGTACTGTCAGACTGGGTGTCAGGTTTAAAAACAATACAATATAATCGCACACACATACACTTATACTGTTCAAAGCAATTGTAATTAATTGCACTGAAATAACACTAATGTCTGTACAGTACAGTAGTAAAATCAAATGAATACCTAGAACCATTTTTTTTTTTTTTTAGCCCGTAGGCTACCAGTAACACAAAATAAAACCTTATGCTGCATTGTACACATTGTACAAAAGATTATTTTAAATTGAAACTAAATGATTCTAGTTGTTTTTTTTTTTTGTTTTGTTTTGTTTGTTTTTTTATTATTATTATTTTTAACTTGGCCTACTTAGTTACCTAGACAATTAACACAAAATAGATCATGATCCTATACAGATGCTCACAATGAGCTGGAGGGGTTAGTGGCATGTGTGCAGTCTATTGCTCCCAACACGTTGGGGAAACCAGAAATGTCATCAAAGTTTGTTTTCAACAAGGCTTGTAAGTACACCCTGCTTTTAGTGAAAATTAGGTATTTGGGTGTTTGCCTCAAAAATGCATTGAGCACAAGAAAAAGTGGACTGGGAAATGCCAGCAAGATTTGACTTTAAAATATGATTTCAAAAGCTCTTAACAAACTGATGCAATTATAAGTGTTGCAATTGCCAGTAGCTTTAGTAGAGCTCATTATAATATTTGAGAACCCTCATCTCCACCTAATTTTTACAAATGTATGCAGGAACGCCCATAATTACATATTCATCTAAGGTTGAACTGCAAAGAAGAACTGCAGCCACAAAGCATTCTCTGAAAAGTCATTAATAGCATTGTGCTTGTTTAGTACATTTCACCCTAGACTTCTGACTCTCTTGAAAGTAGTTTGCAACTATTGCGACAGGTGAAACGCTTTAGTACATCTACCCCTCAATGTTTTCTGACTTCCTAAAATTCAAACAAATCCAACTCCACGATGTAAATAAATACAACGTTCACAAACTGAACGGACTCCTCCGAGATGCCGCAGTGGACTCCAAACACATTGCTTTCTTGATTGATTCATAAAACAAATCTGGACTGCAGACCTAGGCTCATCGTGGAAAATGAAAGGCCCCTCTAGAAGTAGTTGTTACCTTCAGGACGACAAGCCTGTGGTTTCAGGCATTATGTCCCCTGTTGGCAACTATAGTTCTTCCCTCAGAGACCATAGCTTCCCACCATATGCCTCTTCTCCAGTCCACATTTACTATATACAGACACACACACACACGTATGCACATGGGCCAACAAATAAAATACATTCTATTTTTGGGCCATGCCACATTCAATTTATATAGTTCCTTTATTGATATGCTTTATGTACTGCATTTCTTATTTTTATGTGTTTTTGTTGTTTCTTCAGTTTAAATTGGGAGTATGTTGTATTCTTCCACAGTTTGCAGTTATCTATTGGTACGTCAGTGTCTTATAGTTGACTGTATGATCGGAAGAACTTTCCTATCATTGAATGTTTGTATACTTCTCAAGTTGACTCAGTTACTCCCCTTTTTTCATTCTGATGGTTTCTATTTGTATTGTTAGGGTCTCGATCAGGCTTACAATGTTTGAAGCAAATGATAAATCCTTGTAAATGTTTCACTTTTATGTGTGGTGTTTACAAAAAAAAAAAAGGACTACAGTTCTTCTTATACTGAAATCCAGCAAAGAAACAAAACCGTTGTGATGACTCCCACCAATAGGCATAACAGATTACATTTTTGGTATGACAGGGATAACAGATTTTTTTTCAATGATTTTTTTTTGCTAAAAATACACATACAATGTTACTTTTTGCTATGCACAGATAACATGCTTTATCTATAAAAATGTATTCCCACACGCTTTGTTCATGTAACAATTTTTGCTTAAATACCGTCAGCCTGTGAGTGTTCTAGAAATATACTCTTCCACTTGCAAAGGTATATAAATCTTCAAACAATGTAAATATTTCAAGATCTTTGAAATATAGTATCATTAAATGAAATGTATATTACAAATACTTATTTGAACTCGCAGGTACATTTAAACAGTATATATTATTTTGGCATATCAATCATAGAAATTCATAATAATCAGCTGAATGACAAAAATAGAATTATATAGCATACCATTTGGCTTCTTGCTTTTATATTTTCTGGGGAATATTTGTTTTCTGTGATTGGAAACTAAACAAAACAGACTCACAGACTTCAATAACTGACTCCTGGGATAAAAAAGGAGGGGGGGGGGGGGGGGGGGGGGTTGTGATTATCCAGACTCATTGAATCCTGGGCATCTGCTGAGGGTAGACAGTTTTTTGGCAACTAGAAAATTTAGCTAACAAAGATGAATACATCTGTAATCTCATTTAACCAATGTCTTTTGAAGTCAGAAACCAACAAATGTGTATGTTGTACCTTTCGGGATGGGTTCAAATTTCAAACAGGGCAATACTGAGTTAGGAAGGGGTCCAGTCACTTTTTTTAATCCCGTCCAGCTTTTCCAAGATAACTCAATAACCCTAACCCTAACCCTAACCAGTTCTGTGTAACATATTATGCTTTAACTTCGTGCAATTTTGAGAAACAAAACCATGAATTTTGATAAAAGCATAAGCATGGAATTTGTTAAATTAGATTAGGATGAACACTGAGTCTGACTTATGATTTCCTTCTGTAACTAATGGGTATATTGATTCCTGCATTGCATCTACCTTTGATGTGCATCCCAGAAGTTTTCACTAAACCTTTACCTGTTCACTGCTATTAGAGTGCACCAAGAATCTTCTACCCTGACATCAAAGGTGTTTAAACAGAAGCAGTTTGTTGTCTGCAATTCACATCCCTTTTTGTGGTAGATTGAGGTTTGTTCTTTCAAGACCAATCCCAAACTGAGCTGCTCTTCTCTTGCTTAGTAGTTAGTCACCCTTAACTACTATAGGTTAGCTCTCCACCAAATACAAACAAACAAACAAAAAGCAACTTGCAAATATTATGGAAGCATCTCCACTATAGGGTCACTGTAGGTGGTCTTTATCACCTTATCGTGCATAGATTCCTTCTGACAAATCCAATTTATGTTTATACTATTCACACAATAAACTGCACACAAGGGAATAGTACAGGCTCTTTTGAATGTGTGCTAGCCACAGAATATATCTGATACTGTGAGCTCTGGTGATACTCTTTGCAATCACACAGTCATTCATTGCACAGAACAGACGAAGGTACTGTCAAACTCTCAGACAGATGGACATAGGACCCCATAAACAGATTTGTTTGTTGAGAGAATATGTATTATATTTTACATAGTATATTATCTGTATACAGTGTAAAATAATGGGGAATGCCTAGGAAATAATGTGACTTTGAGACCACTTTGCTGCTTTTTATTTTGCTTAAAACGAAATTTTGAGAGACAAATAAATCTTACTGCAGCCTTTGAAATATGCTGCCTGAACCTTTACATAACACAACATGGTAGAAATTTTTGGCAAAAATTATGGTCACCATCTGAAATGCTTTAAAGCCCAAGCAATTCATTAATAAAACTATACCAACAGAGTAAAACAAGTAACTTTAAGAAACAACAAGTTAACCTATTTTATTCAGTTGCGGTACTGTTCTGGAACATTTATTTTGAGGTATTAATGCTAAATTAAATAAACTGTGTACATTTAACTATAAAACTAAGATTATCCTGCCAAACGAATGAGACAGTTTCAGGCTAACTGAAAAAGAACAGAGGCCTTTTACTAATGGCTACCTAAAGAAGTGAGTTGTAAAATTGTCCTTATTAGTGTTGATATGTCCAGCTTGCAACACATGCAACAGTTGAGTTTCAGAAGAATGCCTACCAAATGATGGTTTTATTAATCTTTATCCACTAACCTTAACCCTAGTTAAACTAGGTGTTAGAAACAACTGCAGTATGCCAGTTAATCACAGTTGGCACTTGCTATGTATATTTTTACAATTCAGAAGATAAGACCTCACTACGCAAGCAAATCAGTAAACAAATTAAATGATTAAGTAATTAATTAGTTATGTATTGCTGATTAACATAACCCAGTTAAATAACATGCACATCTATTACAATGGCCATAAACTTTGGTACATTTATACCATGTGTAGCAGTTACTATGTGTAAATGAGCTGTGCCTCTCATGACTGATTCATTGTTTTTCAAAAAAAAATATTGCCTAAGGTGTTAATCCACTCTCATGGCAAAACAAAAGTTATCACGTAAAACCATGAAGAGTTCTTTAATTCCTTGGGGATGTACTTATAGTTTATCACAGCTCGAGAAGCAGACACTAAATTAAACAATCCATGCTGACCTCTAATGGCAAATTGTTCAGCTCCAAAAAGATTTAATGTCTGCCTCTTTTTCTACATTAAAAAAAACATTGTGAAATGAAAGAAGTGAAAAACCAATTTGGGTTTTTACCAGAACTGACAAGCGTAACCTTAAAACTACATAGGCTGGATTAAGAAGGAAATAATGTAAGAAATGCATTTACTTATATAAGCCTTCCTCTAGAGTAAAGGAAGCAACATTGCATACCACCATGCAGCCATCAAGATAGAACATTCATCATGATGAACTTGGTAGAAAAAATGAGACAATGTAGTTCTGGTTGAGACCCAGGGAGTCTTTGGTGCAGTCCAAAGTCCCCACAGTAATAAAGGGTAATGGATGTTGAATACCACATAAAAGTTGGCCAAATATGATCCCACTAAACAAATATATCTATGTAAAAAAACCCCAAAAAACCCATTAACTTTAACTGCTGGTTTCACATGCCCAGGCTAACACTAGTCTCGGATTACCACACCTAAATTAACAGTGGGTCCTAAACTGGGTCTGTCAAACAAGCCATTCAAGTTGCATTTACTTTTAAAGGTAAGTGCTATACCACATCATACCTTATAGGACTAGCTGAGACATCTGGGTCACGGGCAGTCACCTGACCAATAACAGAGTTAATAGCAGAGTTTTCATGTACTTCCAGCAGATAAGTAGGTGATACAAAGACAGGAGGTTCATCTGAATCTTCCACTGCAATCTTCACTGTCGCCGTATCCTTGAAGGGGCCCCTGCTGAGGAAGTGAGGATCAATATGTACGTTGAACGCCTCCACCTTCAGCGTATAGGATTTTTTGGTCTCAAAGTCCAGAGGCTGTAAGGAGTAACAGAGATGAATGTCTTTCACTAATGACCAAAAGCAGTTAAAAACAAATTCATTTAATGCTGATGGATAAAAGTTGGGCGGGTTCCCCAACGTTTTCTATTTTTAATGTGGTGATGCTAGCACAGCCCTCTTACACACCAAGATTAGTCTTGAAGAAAATAAACAACAGCATAGAAATGTCTGCTATTAAATTTCAAACACCAAAGCTCCACCTAGAGGAACCAATTCAGCATTAATGTATTCTCTACAATGACAACTGAGGGTTGTCCATGACAAAGGTGTAGACAATTATTTCTTTGCTATGCACAGTTAGTTACCACTGTCTTATTTAGAAGCCAATCTTCTGAGACCACAAGCAGCATTTTACAGACAGTAATAACATGGTTTGAAAAAGCCACATGAAATTGCCATTACAATACACCAAACATCAGGTTATCCATCAGATCAGTGTTCTGGAATGCCCATGTTTGTATACAGTTTAACAAGCGTGCCAATGTAAAATAGAAGAATGAAATGTTGTTAATCAAGGTGTCTTTCTAATATAGTTAACCACCTGCTCAGAGTATTACTATACTGTGAATACAGTATAATTGCCTTGCAGGTGATGTTCCTGAATGTTAAAGTAGGGCTATTTTTTGGGGGGGGCAGCAAGTAGCTTTGGAATTAGAGTAAACCCAGGCATCTTAACAAAGTAATGGCTCCAAATCGTGGCTCATCCTGGAAATCTGCCTTGGAAAAGGCACAGCTGGCAATAGGACACAGCTGGGCGTTAGAGCAAGCAGGGGGCTCTGAAGCCTTCCTGTCAGGCACCGGGGCACTATAGAAGCTTAGCCTCCGAGAGCGCCTGCATGAGCCCAGGAAGGAATTCAACATTAGGATTTTATTTTGTTAACCTGTTCACGCTAGAAGCCAGTGGCAATGCTGCAGCAAGGCAGTGAGCCCAGTAAAAGTTTTGAAGAATCAGTGCCTACTATCGTTTAAAAAGAAAACTTACCTATCATATCATAATTTTACAAACAAAGTGTACCTAAGTTATGTTAACTTTTGTTTATTTTAATTAATTTAATGAATTGTTTCGCAGTGGTGCTTGCATATACTGTATCATTAATACATTCTGCTTGGCTCACAGTGTGGCTAGAGGGCTGTAAATCACAGACCTTAAACCTAAAGAATAGACATTCTTACTGAAGTGAAACTGTCTGAATTTGAAATAAATTTAGTACAGTATGCATGTGTTCTAGAAACACATTTTTTGTAAAAAAAAAAAGTTTGAATTTATAGGTACAATAAATCCAAACCTGTAAACTAAATAAATAACCTTGCCTACATATGAGTGTGCATGTATATTGAATGAAAGTTTAAAATAAATAATACTTTATTTAGAGCAATGTTACCTACATATGAGTGTGCATGTATATTGAATGAAAGTTTAAAATAAATAATACTTCATTTAGAGCAATGTTACCTACATATGAGTGTGCATGTATATTGAATGAAAGTTTAAAATAAATAATACTTCATTTAGAGCAATGTTACCTACATATGAGTGTGCATGTATATTGAATGAAAGTTTAAAATAAATAATACTTCATTTAGAGCAATGTTACCTACATATGAGTGTGCATGTATATTGAATGAAAGTTTACAATAAATAATACTTCATTTAGAGCAATGTTACCTACATATGAGTGTGCATGTATATTGAATGAAAGTTTAAAATAAATAATACTTCATTTAGAGCAATGTTACCTTTTATATCATACAAAGTATCTGATTCTCAAATGTAATAAAAACATTTGGACCATTTCCTTCCATTTTAATCCCCTGGTGCAACAGTCACTTGCAGCCAGAAGCTCTATTATACACTTACACATTTCCCTGTGTGAAGCAACATAGTTACTGTACGTAAACATGAAGCATATTAAGCAACATCAAAGATCAGCATTGACTTGTACAGAAATCTGCACATCCCACTCACCAGAGAGAGCTTGGCCTGAGGGTTGGAAGATAAAAAAGCCTACACCCCACAACAACAAAGACTCTTCCAACTCTGTGCCTTTGCTGTCTCGTTTAAATCAGTATTTTTTGACCTTGTTGTGAAGGATCTTTAATAGATGTAATAATAATAATAATAATAATAATAATAATAATAATAATAATAATAATAATAATAATAATAATAATAAAACACATGCAATAACACTGTCCTTGTTTAACACATTTAGATTTAAGCTTACCCGTTTTCCTAAGAATGTTATTAACACGCTTTACTTTAGTGTCTTGATTACAAGACACAGTGTGCTTAGACAAAAACTTTTGTTAAAAAACAGTAAACCTGAATCAACTACTGGTGTGATGCTAAGGGCCAGATATCATCCTTGAATCCTTTCCTAACAATGCAGGTCATACAGCTTACAGCTCATTAAAGAGTAAGCAGTGGATCTCCAAAATGTTCTGTGTTGCTACAACAGTATAAATAACATATCTGTCAGTGTATCTGTCAGTCATTTTGCTTTTCATTGTTAACATCCTGACAACACTCTAATGCCAATGATATAAGGAAATGCTTCATTTCTGGGTAGTCAGGATCGCAAAAAGAAATGGAAAACTTCTCTTTCAGCGAAATATTTCAAAATGGTGTCACTCACATACTTAACTGATGTTCCAAAGTGTGATCCATCACATTTAGTAACCATTGGCACAGAAAATAAAGTCTGATACTGGGAAATGGTCTAGACTGCTGCTAAATAAGTTTGTGTCATATCACTGCATATCAATCTGTATTTTATTCATAAAACATAAGTAATATGTTTACATTAATTAAATTGCAATCTCTAAAATATTGACCCAAGAAATAATCTTGGATAAACTTTACCTTTTTCAGTCTCAGAATTCCTTCCTGAGTTTGTGGATCTGTCGTTATCTCAAAAGCATCAATTCCATCTCCATCGATAATGTCATATGCTGACCTGGCATTTTCTCCAACATCACGGTCATTTGCCTTCACCCTTCCCACGGCATCGCTAAGGGCGATGTCCTCCGGGATGGAGAAGTGATAAAGACCTTAAAGAAAGGGCAATGACAAAATGTCATCAACAAGTTGAAATGTATTTTTTCTGACGCACAATGAAGGGGACTTCCATGGTATTTAACTAGTCATTTCTCATTTTCGCATATTTTTTACAAAGCTATTTACAGCTAAATATCCTTCTATGGTTACAATAATTTAAAGAAAAAATGACAATATAGTTGGAAGTGTGCATCTCTGGCCTGCGTAATAAAGACAACATTAAAACAAGCTTTTTCATTAAGCCTTTTCTTAACAGACAGGATATCAATGTTTTACAGAAAACAATAACAGCGAGCGGCAAGTACACCTCAATAATAACTGATTATTATTATTATTATTATTATTATTATTATTATTATTATTATTATTATTATTATTATTATTATTATTATTATTATTATAAAAAACATTCGATATAAGTACTTTCAAGATATGACAGCTAATTCATCTCTCTGGCTTGCTGGGTATGTAAGAGTATTTTACTATAACTTACCAATTGCACTATAACCTAAAATACTGGGTTTACCAGACAAGTTTTTGGTCTACCTTAATCTTTCTTCTAACTAAGATAATCTTGTACTACTGCCCTGGAAGAAAAGCACAGATGTGCAAGCTGCAGTCTTTTTTCTTCATTCTGAGATATTGTGAAATATTGGGTATACCTTCCAGTTGCCCTTTTGTCAAGGTCTTTACACGTACCCTCCACCAATTTTTCAAGATTTATTTTTCAGGCCCATTTTGTGATACTGCACTCAAGTAGACAAGATCAATCAATCAATTATTTTTTAATCGGTCAAAGCCCACAGGTTAATTGATTAATCATTACTGTAATCAATAGTTTGGAGTTATATATATATATATATATATATATATATATATATATATATATTATATATATATATATATATATATTAATTTTGAGGTTTTAATCATACTTACTCTGTGAAAATTTTGGTGGGTTATCATTGACGTCTGTTAGCGTTATTGTGACGGTCGTAGTTCCTGACAATCCACCCATGTGACCTCCCATGTCTTTAGCTTGAATGACAACAAGATACTGCTCCCTCGCTTCACGGTCCATATTGGGCAGGGCGGTTCTGATAATAGCTGGAAAATATAAATAAAATTATTCTTTTTTTTTTATTTGACTCCATTAATTCAACGTTAAATAGAGTTATGCAAAGTGGCTTATGATAACGGGCTCTCCAGTTCACAAGCATTTCATCTGAGAATAGAAGAGATTCTATTTACTCTATAGATTATTAGTTTTAAATCAGATTTAACCTCATTAACCACTTATTTGATATTCAACTGTATTTGCATACTGTGTGTTAGACTTTATTTACAACTTTATTCATAGCAGATTTTTTTTTTTTTTTGCTTTATACGCTTTCAATATATCCTATAAATTATGTGCCCAGTGGCGCCTATCTCAAAAAAAAAAAAAAAAAAAGAATGCAAAGCACACTGTACCAGATGTGGATAATCCTCTGTGAATAAAGCTCCCATTTTCATTGACTAATAAATATAAAACTTGTCATTTCAAGGCACATTTGGCATGGCTTAGATTACATGAAATGCATATTCTTGTTGTACATTTGGCAAATTGTTTATAATTAGAATAAAACTGCCGTTATTTTGATTTTACTGGTATATTTAAAAAAGAAAGCTTCAGTTAAAAACCCATTCAGCTATAGTGATAGTTTGAACAGACGCTACCATCACAGTGACAAATCTCAGTTTGAACCCTGTACAGCATCCTTATAATTTAGACCACTTTTATGCTTTTAATTTTCATTATGCAATATCAAATCTTTCTTCTTAAATGTATAGGTGTACTGCTTTCTGTGTATTGTTTTGCACCATAGTTCCAATGAAACAGCTGTTATAAAAATGCTTTTTAATGAAAAAAACAACAACAAACAAACAAAAAATAAAGAAATAAACTGTATAGCTAGCACAGAGTTCAGAATGAACAGAATATGAGCAGGAGTCAGCACTGATGAGGCTTGTAATATGTAGGGGATGTATTTAGAGCTGAAGGCAGGTATACAGGTGACAAAACAAGATACATTCTTTTTCCTTCACAAGGTAAGAGAAGCACACTGAAAACCCTCTCAGCACAGCTTTCCAAATATGGTTTCCCTCCTATGAAAGCAGAACAAGGATTTGGTCTGAATTATCCAAGTAGTAAGTCATGCGTTACTATGCCAAGGGAAATCTAATCCACCAGATATAAAACCATGATGCTTCAGGACTTTTTAATATGCAGAGGAGCCCTTTCCAGGAGATTTACATCCTCTGTGTCCTATCTTGAAGAATACTTAGCAATTTAAATTAAAATAAAATAAAAAAAACTACGCATATGCATTCTCCTCTGTCTGTTAACTATGTGACATACAGAAGCATGATGTTTATTTATAGTCAGATATGTAGTCCAAAGCAATGTGTACCAACCTACATTGGATATAAATGCCTGTGCTCAGGAAATTAATGATCTACTTGGCGTTGTTTGTGCTACTCTTATATATGTCGTTTATTTTTTCTATTTTTATTAATATTCATTCTAACTTCTGGTTCATTTGATGGAACTCTCTGCATAAATGCAATACTTGTGTTTAGATGACTGTAAGCACACATTATTTTGCTGAATAAAAAAATGCAGAACATGCTTTTGAATTGGTGTTAGGTTGACTGGTTGACTGATTAATGTGTAATTGTTATGGTTCAGAAACACACACACACACACATGGAACTGTGAACAGGCTGGCTGGTGGAGGCGTCAAACCTGGAAGAACACACAGTACTGAGGCTGAAATGTGAATGAAATGCACTGATGGGCAGGTTTATGGTAAAACAGAAAATAAAAAGTGGAACAAAATAAAAACATTTAACTAAGAAAATGGCGCTGTGGCCAAGACAAACGAAACCTACCGTACCGTACTGGCGCTCCCAACATGAATAGTAATAGTTTTTCATTTCAGTTTTAATAATATATGAACTCCTCAAATATAAAGGGATATTAATGAAGGCTTTATCTACTAAAATGGCATATTAAGCAATAAGGTTTGGTTGCAATGTTTGTTTGTTTTTTTTCAAATATGTATACAGATATCTATGCCACACAACCTAAAAAGAAGATGCAGTGTCCCAGAGATACATCTGTTTATTTGTTCATGACTACACCTATGAAATCCCAGAGTAATTTTTTATATATATATATATAATATATAATATATATATATATATATATATATATATAATATATATATATATATATATATAGATATATATAAACACTGGATGGTTGGATGGTGATTGAAGTCCTTAATGTCCCATTGGTATAATATTGCATTTCAATGTGTACACTAGAATGCTTACACTAATACCAAAACTGTAAAAAAAAATCTAAAATACACAGCCTAAACCATACAGCTGCTTATTGTTAATTAACCATGTGATATGCACATGGGCTTCCACAGTGTCCCTGACAGATTGTGTTTTGCAACATAGATAGATGTAAAGTATGTTTGTAAGGGGCAGGGCAGTCGTACCTGACTGATTGACTAGTGTCAGTGCCTGCATACAGGACATTGAGGAGTGCTGTATCATGCGTCTCCAAGGAGTGGCAAACCTCTGACTGGTGAGTGGTCTGAAGTGGTTATTGACTGACAAGCGGAAACAACAGCTACGGAAAAGATCTGAACATTTGAGGGCTAGAGTATCATAGTCATCAGCACACACACAGGATCCAACATCTCTGGGCACAGCACTAACATACAACTGGAACGGCATTCCACTGGATATCTGAATGGACCCGGGGGGATCTACAGCACAGCTCGTCTCACTGCGTCACAGCTGTGTTTGGTTTAAATGGGGGATAATCCAGGTACAGAAGGTTGTAAATAACAACAAAAACAACAACAGAATTCCTCTGAATAATGCTATAAGCTGGAAACCTGCGGTTAGACAATACTTTCAAAATATTGATATGAATATTGTATTTTCCAGAGGAACTGCTTTAATGATAAATAAATAAATACATAAACAAATAAATAAATGCATTTAAAAAAAAAAAAAAAAAAAAAACCAAAAAAAAAACAGGAAATTCCTTAATATTAGTTAATAATACCTGGTCTTCTGAGAAGGCAGCCTAACCTTTTGTTGTTCTGCCTGTTGTATGATGTTATCCATTCTAGATCTCAAAAGCTTTCTTATTTTTCCCAGCAAGTACAGTAGATTTTTTTTAAATTAATTATTATTATTTTTTGTTATTATTATTTTAACTTTGGAGAACTAACCATCTACAGTAGGGAATCAGTTTTAAGGTGTTATTGCTTAGAACTACATTTTCAAAGTGTGAACTATTATTCCGTCAGGAAACTCATGCAATAGATTATGTATTAAAACATAGACTAGATAACACTACCTCAGTGCCTTTCGAGGTGCCCCTGCCCATAAATTAGCTTGCAGATTACTTGAGAGGATGACCATAGGGAAGCCGTGGGCTAGTAGCTGCCCTTCTCTGTTGGACAAAGCCGAAAAGCAGATGGAGGGAAGGAGGAGGAGGTGAACTCTGTTGCACAGTGGGACATAATGGATTGTGATAAGATATTATTTATTTTCGTTCCTATCACTGGACGTATTACTTATCGAATGACAAATAAGATAATAGCTACTCGATTGACAATTTGATCTGGTATTGGAAGCAGCCTATAATATGCTTTATATTTATGTGATTTGATTTAAGGTTAAAGTGAATTAACTGCCAGAATCACTGCTTTGCTTAATTCCTGCTTTAACTGCTAAATACTGGAATCACCTTTTATATATTAAAACAGTCATAATCATAAAGCATGATTAGTAACATGTTTACAGTCCACTTTTAATGGATCATTAAACTGAATTGCTACTCACTCCAGGACCTTCCTAACATTGAGATGTTGACTCGAAGGGTTCTCAAGCAGTGTCCGAAACCTATAATATCGGTTTGCAATCCATACATCAGCAGCAATTTATCATCAAGTCTATTCACTCACCAGTGTGTGGCTCAATGGAGAAGTAAGGCTGTCCTTCCAGAATACTGTAGACCAGCTTTGCACTGTTTCCATAGACAGGGTCATCCGCATCTGTAGCTGTCACTCTTGTGACAGAGGTACCTGGAGATAAACGATGAATAGAGACATGATATATAGCCCAAACAGTGATAGAAATGTAGTTAAAAAAAAGAAAAAAAAAAACATGGGTACATACTGTATGTATAAAGAAACATTTGTGCCAGTTCTTAGTTTCCAAAGCAATACCCTTAACAAATAACATATAACAGTTAATTGTTGAAGTTGCATGGTGTGGTACTTAGATAAAGGTTGAGAAATACAGTACTACAGTTAATTTGCATTTTCAATTAACCTTGCTGCAGATATGTATATTATTATGTCTCTTTCAGAACAAATAATTGTAATGTACCATAAAACAAAAAGTTAAACTCTCTTTTTTACATTAATCTCAGTGCTAATCAGCTTTTAAGTAACACATTTTCTATTAGATACAATCCCTGTCTGTATCTGTATCTATTTACAAGTATGCTGAGATTTAGTTTTGATCCATCGTACACAGTAGATCTATCCCCAAATGCAAATAAGAATATCAACTAACATACGCTTAAAATAATACTTTAAAACTTTAAATCACAGATTAAAAAAAAAAAACAGAAACAAAAAACAAACAAAAAAAAACAACAACAACTGCGGTCACAGATTACATTGATTTTAGCTAATAATACAACTCACGGAATATCAGAGCAGGACCAAAAACCTGAGTAAAAATACACCAAGAGGGACTGAGAGAACTCATTACTAAATAGACTTTTAAAAGGCAATGCTTTCTGCTATCGCATTTGATTTTGGTCACCTGAACCAGTGGACTATCACATATATATATATATTATCTATATATATATATATATTATATATATATATATATATATATATATATATATATATATATATAAAAATATATATAAATATGTAGGAGGTGTATTTCAGCTAATGGCAGGTACAGAAATAACAAGAGACATTCTTGTTCCTCCACAGGGCACATGAAGCATAGTGAAAACCCTCTCAGCACAGCTTTCCAAATGCATACTTATATATCTTTATCTGTTACAGTACAGACCTTCCACGAAAATGATTCAGTCAAACAAAAGCCAAGTCACATAACAGTGTCCTGTGTAGTTTCAACAATTGAACAATTCTAATGGCACAGTTTTAGCCCATCTGAGTAAATACCACTTTGAATAACTATACATACAGTAAATAATTCAATTAATTAAAACCAAAAAACAATGCAGAGACTCTTGCTTTAGAAATACTGGAATTACAATAGAACCATTGCCTGATCAGTGTCAGTGTCTTCCAGCGACTCAAGTCTTCCAGCACATGTTATTTAAATATGACCAAATCCATGTAACATTTCCATTTCCACTTATTCCCAGAAATGTGTTTAGCACAACAGCTGCAATTGTAAGTTACAGAAAGACAACTTGAAAGAGACAATCATCAAAAAGTTAGCCTTTAGTTTTACTCAGATTGTGTTTAGTGCTGAAGTTAAGAATGAAGGTCTACAGAAAATTAAGGGCAACTTTAAAAATCATTAAATAATACTTTCCTTTGATGGATTAACTGGCTCCTTGTAGAGATCAATCGATTTTAGATGCTGCAGACCAAAAATCACTGAATATTCTTCAAATGATAGGATTGTGTACCAATGCATGTCCATTACTGTCCACCTGCTATATTGTCTCCTACAAATAACATGTAGGTCATTGTTTTCAATTCTAGGACATATCGGAGAGATGTTTAGTCTTGTGACACACTGAGGTCCTTTTATATCATAGACCTAACTGATTTACGAGTGTGTCTGCCGAGTGTTGAGTAGAGATCATTACGTCCGCCACTCTCTCCATAATAACTAATGGCATTTTATGACATTTCTGTCAGTGGTATATTACATGTCACATGTGCACAGCAATGATGGATAGTAGTTTATACACTGTTCAGTGAGTTAGCAGGTTCACACAGAAAGATTATCCCATAATTCCATGTGACAGCAGTAAGCACCTGGTGACCACAATTAAATAAAACGGCTATTCTCATAACATGAGACGAATTAAAGAAATTGAAGCTATATGAATAACAAAAATGTCATCCAATATCTGAAAACCAAGTCACTCAACAGTTCAATGCAGGTTTAGGATCTGTGTTGGATGTTAAACACCTTGGAAGACTAAAGGCTCAATTCAATAGTGTATCATTAATGAATCACCCTGAATGTACTGTAAGATCTTTTAGTGGTCATAACAAGTATGTGACTATTGGATTAAAAAAATAAATAAATCTCATCTTTGCTTTGAGTGCATGTAATGCACTTAACTTACACAGATAGACAAGTGCTGCATACCTCTTGATAGCTGCTTGAATCCACCACCCTCTCTCCTTTCTCATCCACCAAGAACCTTGCTGTCACCCTTAACCCCTCCCTCTCCTACTCTCAGCACATCTCTACTCTGGCATGCTCCTGTCACTTCTTCCTCAGCAACATATGCAAAATTCGCCCCTTCCTCACCGACTACTCCACTTAGCTCCTAGATCAGGCGCTGGTACTGTCCTGTATCCCTCCTGGCTGGCATTCCTGCCTCTGCTACCGGTCCGCTCCAGCTCATCTAAAACTCTGCTGCTTGCCTTGTCTTTCCCCTTTCTTGTTTCTCCCATGCTACACCACTGCTTCACTCTCTGCACTAGCACCCTATCACTGATTGCATCCAATTCAAAACTCTTGTACTTTCCCATCGCTGTCGACCTTTCTTGTTACTCCTATCTCCAGACTATCATTTCTCCCTACACCCCCTCTCGCCCTCATCACTCCTCCACCTCCGGCAGACTAGCTGTACCCCCCCTCCAATCCCTTGCCTCCAGAGTCAGCTCCTTCTCTACCCTTGCCCCTCAGTGGTGGAACGACCTACCCATGGATATCAGGACTAATCAGTCCCTGACCACATTCCGGCACCTGTACAGACAGCATCTGTAAACTTCACAACTCTCGACCATACTGGACTATATGGCACTCAATTGTATCAGTACTTGCATCAGCTTGTACTTCCATTGAACTGCTCCATGCCTTGCCGCACTCCACTACTGCTCCTAACTATAACTACTTACTGTATCTTATATTTAATTATAGATAACCTTACTCATGTTTTTGTAATTGCTCTTATTTGAAATCATTCTCATCCTTTTATCATACTTACTATGTGTTTTTACTGGACTTTACTCATATAAGCAAATATCTACTATAAGATTTAACTGCTCAGTCAAACTCGCTCTTACTTATAATCTACTGTATTCTTTATTTTACTTACTTGAATTTCATCTTATTGTGCGTGCATAACTGCTCTTATCTGTATTATGATATTCTGTAATGTGGTATTTTATAATGTGATAACAAGAAATGTGTTAAAAAAAATACTGTGATATTTTGTAACAATTGTAAGTCGCCCTGGATAAGGGTCTGCTAAGAAATATAGAATATGTATTGTTTTGCTATTCCAGAAATCTCTTAGTAATATGGGGCTCCTTATCCTAATAAACAAGTGAATATGTCCATTTTTAAACCAGATATGATCTGTTGTTGTTGAAGTTGCTTTGTGGCCAACAAAATAATGAATCAGTACTATTGCCCTTTAAATTCAATATGAATCCAATAAGAAATCATCATGCTAATTTATTAGCTAAACAATATGAGTTATTGAGCGGTGAGTAGCTTACAAAGTGGTGAGTGGGTACAGGTGACCGCAGTGCAGTGCAGGCAAGGGTGTTTATTGAAGTTAAATGCAATGTCCAAAGCCTTATGGAAAACACCTGTAAATAATAAATGATAGATGTGAATGCAGCGGTGTGTATCACTTTGTTTGTAAAATCCCACGGGTTTGACTCGTAATTAAAAAGTCCAGTTTAACACACCAACACTAAACACAAACACAAACACAGTTCTTAGTGATAGTGAATAAGTGCTCGTTATGTATTACAGTTCTCGGTGAAAATGCAGGGGTGAAAGTGATGTCCGGGTTAATGCTGGCTTTCGCTACAGCTCCAGGTCATGCTACTGGTAGTCTTTTAAAAAACAGACAACAGTTAACAAACACTAACAAACACAAAACAAAAACTCACAGTTCACAATACGGCAGAACAGACTTCTTGTAGGTTAAAACACTAACCATTTACCAAGGAACAGATCACTTACACTACACCCCCTATTTATACCCTCGCTCATGACCCCTAGGTTAATGAGCGCATCGGCTCCTGCAATCCTCGGATGCTGCGTCGTCTCCTGTCCGAGTCATTAAGCTTGGGTGCCGTAGCTCAGCCCCCTTCCTAAATGACCAACTACCGTAAGGAAAAAATTGTCATGCCATTTGATTAAGGGTACTCTATTCCTTTTACATAGTGCCCTCACAGGTCTGGAGGGAGACCTAACACCAATAACCATTCAATCTCTGACTTATTATAAAGTGTTACTGCTTTCAACAAATAATAACAACATGTTAAACCACTGCATGATGTCTGTCCATATTTTTCCTGTATTATTCCTGTAAAATTTGTGGCTCAAAACAGAAACTGCTCGCTTAGCAACTTTCCATTGCAAAATTGCAAAATACAGCAGCATACCGTTGAAAATGATAGCTGTTAAGTAGTGCATAACAACAGAAAGTAATGAAGCTGTCATTGCAAACTGCAGTCTGCTGGTACAGTATTAGAAATCATTACAGTGCTTTCTTCTTTTCGTTTTTTTTTTTTTGTTTGTTTTGTTTGTTACTGTTGTTGTTTTCTGAAGATTCTCAAAAATCAAAGTATGATACTGGGTTGCGTCAGATGTTGCTGAGAACAGGGAGATGGGTTAATATTGTATGCTGTGCAGATAGCACAGTAATTATTTTTAAGTAATAGGTTTTCGTGTTCCGACAGCTTAGCTCAGTTGAGTTCTGAGTAGCTTTAACCTTGAAATGTCGATTAAGAAGTACTGTAAAACCAGGGAGCGCTATGATGATGACACAGACTGGCATGAACTGCTTTGGTGACCGCCTGGTTGCACTGCCTGTGTTGTGTTGTCTGTTGCTCATAATTAGGATTTTGTGCCTTGGCATGTCATCCTTTGGAGAATATTAAGCTTGCAGGATAGAAGTGGATTTCTCGCCTTTGCAATTTACTCTGTTAAGCACAAATAGAACAAGGTTAGGTTTATTCTACAATTACTTCAAGGGTTCTGAACAGTAACTGGTCTTTTTTTGTGTATTATTTCCTACAAGATATACAAAAAAGTAGGAGATAATTTAACCATGGTTTAGTATATGCATTTGCAAGTTTAAACTTGACCACAGCATGCTGCATTTTATTCTTGTTATATGTAATTGTCCAATTCAGTATATGGCCTTATACTGGGATAACTGGGATTAGTGTTTAATTAGTGGAAATGGCAGGGAAATGGCAGTTCCTGTTTAACTGAGCTGTCTGACTGCCTTTCTGAGGAACAAAAGAGCTACTAGAAAAAAACTATGTTGCTGTTGCTCTGCATGGTAATAACGACAACCAGCTATGCTGGAGAACACGGTAGAAATGCAGCTGTCAATCAATGTGTTCCTAAAGATTCTAGAATTTGGCTGACGGATTTTGTAACCTCAGTACATCGATTTACCAATTGCACAAACATGAATAAAGACTAGAAATAATTTCTACCTGGCAGTGATTTGCTGGCATTTAGATCATTTAAAGAAAAAAGAAAAAAAAACATGTTTATTTTCTTTATTTTTTTCCCATGGCAGCAGACAGTTGAATTATAAATTGTATTCAAAAATCATCAACCTAGACATGCCAAACGCCAAATGAATGTGGAATATTAATAAAAAGTGACAGCAGCATCTATTTAATATATTTTAGGTATTATATTTGATTGACAATACAGGATTACAGCATGGATTTAAGAGGTGAGTTGTTATTAAAAACATATTATAAAGAGTTCTCTGTTGCAAGGGAGCTTATTCTTAACAAAACATTTCACTCTGACAGAAAAAAAAAAAAAAAAACACACCCAAAGAAAACCTGGAAAAAATATATATATATATATATATATATATATATATATAATATATATATAGATATATATATATATATATATTATATATTTCTCCACAATGAAATCACAGTGAAAAACTAAAAGAATGGAATGTAAAACTATAACAATCAAAATCTACATCACGAACACAGAGCTGGAAATCAATAAAAAGCAGTGTGCTATGTGCTTGCTACTCTAAGGGTCTGAATGTTGCAAACAACACCAAAGAAACAATTTTTTCTACAACTTACAGAAAAAAAGGAAATATATTGTGGCCAATAAAAGAATCAAACTTAACTCTCATCTCAAGAAGGGATATCTGCACAATGGTCAAGTAGAGAAGCTGGGGATAGCGTTGGGCCTTTTAAGAAGAAGAAGAGAATATCCTCAAAACAGAGCTGAGGTGGTCCCCTGAGTCTTGTGTATCAAATGGCATTGAAAAAAAAAAAAAAAACAGGCTTTCAATTCAAATACATAAATGAATACTGCATTTACATATTTTTTGGCAGATTGATTTGGAACAGTGATTTAACATAATCTGAAAGATAACATTGAAGGTCCTTTAGCAGAGAGCAGGGACCTCATATTGACCAATCAAGTTAAAGGAAATCTCTGATCCATTGTCTGATACCTCTAATACCTTTCTTTTATTGGGAGGGTTTCCCTTTTCTGAAATAAAAGTGTGAATGTCCATTTGGAATAACTGGCAGTTAGACAAGAAACTACATTCTGAAACTATTTGTAATGACCTATGTTTGTATATTTTAACATTTCACAAACTTTACAAACATAAATTAGAAAATATAATTAATAAAAAATAATTTAAAATGATGTGCAACCATATAATCCATCCTGCATTGCTAAACACTCAAAACCCAAGGATTTAGAATTGTCCTAGTCCTGTGTTTATATTATTGTATGTTTCTGAATTAGCAGATGGCAGTTTGGTGATTACACAAGTCAAGGTGTGCTGCTATGCAGTGTTCAGGTCTAAAAAGAAACTATATCAAACAAAACAGATAATAAATACTAACTGAATTTACTTTAACCTTAAACTCTAGTTTATATTAGGCCATGTATGAAAGAAGAATAGAATTGAGGCATTTTAATCCACTTACAAGCCTGACAAATTCTGTTCTTGATGAGATTGATCCACAGAAACTATGTAAATCTGACACAAAGTGACCTTGATGACTATAAATCACTGGAACACTTGGCAGTCATGCGTGATGCAGAGTGAAAATGGCTAAACTAAAATCTGGAACAAACCCAGCTCCAACTGGGTCTTCTTCAAGTTCAAGTTCTGCTAGAGTTACAAATACCTTTCAGCATGGCGTGTTTACTGTGTGCCAAAGAGACGTGTTACCCTTCTACTGAGGCTTAAAACTCGGAGGCTGTTTTTGCCTTTTAAATTAAAAACTAATTTAAGATCTCACAGAACCTGTAAGAGCTGTAGGTGTAATGACCTAGACATTTCAAACCTGGCTATTTCCTTCTGAAAAATGATTCTGCATTTGCATATACTGACTGTATAAACATCTAGGGGTCTATTCAATTGAACGAAACACCCCCACCATTTAAACATGTAAGAGACACTTAAGAGACACAAACACACTGTTGTTAAGCTTAAGTCCCCTTCTTTTAATGATTTAAACAATGGTATTTAGATGAACAACTGTTTAGACTGAATATACCTCCTAAAAGTTTACATGAACTGTGCAATAACTGCAGAGTCACATTCACCACATAATGCAATAACCTTGGTTTTCAGTGTCCTTCACGGACAAGCATTGCTGGGTTCAGAAAAAGGTGTGCATTCTTGCGAAGGTGATCCTTCACAGGACGCAATGTAGTACTGAGCAATATTAGAGCATGCTCTTATAGCAGGTGCAAACTACAGAACAATAAGAGTGTATGTGTTACTTACAAATGTAACCCACATAAAGCCATTTGCCTTAACTAAGATTACAGAATGTGACATTATAAGTCAGAGGATCTTTAATTAACTGTGCTGTAACTGTATTGTTTTAATCATACATAATAAAAAAGATAAGCAATTCCTGAACTCCTGAATCAAATGAAGATAATGCCAGGTCCATTTAAAAAAAAAAAA